>NC_089586.1:5819471-6116616 GCF_019320115.1 Miscanthus floridulus
AAACAAATAGTAATAGCAATTACCCATGCTCATGGGCATTTGAAGAAACGACGACCTCCATCTATTCCTTCGGTGAACATCTACACTAGGCAGTCCTCACCATGCATGCATTTTGGCCACTCTTCTTTCCGTTCATCGTATCCTCTCAGTGGTGCCTCTTTGGAGAAATCACTTTTGCTCTCAACTGGGAACCTCTCATAAAGAGCTTCCTCAAAGAAATCAGGACCAAGAGAACCCTCCCACACAATAGTAGTTCCCTTCCCCTTTCCTCTCCCTCTGAACGACCCTCCAGACATTGGTACTACAATGAAAGAAAATACTAAGGAGTGCTCTTCTTCCTTGTTGTGTGTGAATGAGAGGGAGTGAGGGGTTATTTATAGGTTGAGAGGAGGAATGGAGGCCTCTCAATGAGCCATGTCAGTGATCCGTGTGCCTCTTCACCTCAACCCTTGGATCAAACAGTCATAAGATGGATGGTGGAGATGGAGTGGAGTTGTGCTTCCTTGCATGCCAGCACTATATAAGTGAAGTGATAAATCGCTGATGTCATCGTACTCCTCGTCCTTGTAACTGAAAAGTGTATTTTCATTATCTGAAAAGCCTAGATTCGTTCACTGTTACTTGAAAATGATACGATTGGACTATACACGTTCTAATAAATTTACATTTAATCTGTGTACTACATTTGTGCCTTTTTAGCAATGTAGTATGATTAATGATTCATGGAAAAAATTTGCAAAAGTTTCCCTTATTTCAGGAGCATCCACAGTTACAAACAGAGACATCATTATATAAACCAAACATTTAATCCTCCAAAGAGCAAAATGCAACCACAACAAACATCATAATCAACATAACATGTCCTGCATAGTGCAAATAGTCCACAATATTTATACAGTCCTAAATAGTTACAGGAAAGTAAATACAAAATGCATAATAGTACATACTAACATCTACTACAACCCTCACTACCTCCTAGTCTTACCCTTACCTTTGTGACTGAGAGCGCTCGTACCTGGAGTTTAAGGGTTAGGTGGACGGCATCGCCTAGTGCCTCGAGGCTGTGTAGGCAGAGTCGAGGGAGCATCATGGAGCTAAGAGGGGCCAAGCTCCTCGTGCCTCTGGTCCATGTCATCATTGTCGTCGTTGTCCTCGTCCTTGTCCTCATCCCCTGTAGCTGCTTGGCTAGAGGAACCTAAGCCTCTCTATCTGCGGAAGGAACGTACATGTCTTGCGTCGTGTCTGTCCTGTAACCACAACGAGCAGCCACACGGCATAGCCGACGTGACAGCCTCTATTGTACAAAATTATGTTAACTGAAAGAATCTAATGTATTAATAATATGTTTGAAAGAATATTTTGAATCTTACGTCTAGGAAGCTATGCATGTCATCGTCCTTGACTCTCGGACGAAAGCGCTCAATGTCTTCAATGGAGCATTTGAGTGTATTGCCCTGCAACAAAGTTCTCAATAATAATACTTCTGAACAGATAGCAATAGGTTTTATTTTCTTTTGTACAAGAATTTAACATATTATAAGGATGCTACGACTCGAAGGTGGCACTAACTAAAATAGATACCTCTAATGCCTAATGTATTGGTATGCAACTTAACATAGAAAAATAAGGCAATTGACTTACCACTCTATCCAAGATCGGTCCTGCCTCCACCTGCCTTCCTACACGAGTAGATTGGGCGTACACCGTGTCTTCATCGTCAGAGGACTCGATGTCGGCATAGTCATCTTCTGTCCATTGTACCCTTAGCTTGCAACGTGTCGCATGTTGATACCAAGCTTGGTACCGCCTAAACTCACGGTTCGTGTGCAGCTCGTTGTTCTCATCCACATTGTCATGCATCTACTCCCATTGCTCAATGTAGAACTGGTGATGCTTCTCCTAATCAAAAATCTTTTTGTTCTTCTGATGATCCAACCTGCACGTATGTCATCGTTACTTAAATCCATGTACATGTCACCATATTAATGGAAATGGACCATCACGAGACATTTGAAATAGCAAAACACTTACTTGTGTAAGTCAACGCTAGTCAAGAACGGAGCCATTGGCCAAAGCTGTCTCACTCCAAATTGGCGTGCAACTCTATCTGGTAGGTGGAACTAGACAACATAGAAGCATATTAGAGGGCACCTCATCCTATAGAAGTCATCGTCGAACCCACACATGTTGCTCAACTGAAAAGGAAGTGCCCCCTCTCCATCGTATGGCTCCCACTCCACCTGCAACATGTCTAAATAAGATGTTAGATGGTATACTAATCCATTTCAAACCAGCATTGGAAATAAAATTTACTTACACTAGACGCCGTGAGCATGTCTAGCTTGTTCGTGACCTCAATGTACGCACGCTCTAACCTCGCGTGCAGAACCCTGACCTGGTCCCAAAGGTACGCCCACGTCGGCTGCCGACGTGGAGGCTGACCTAGGAACCACTCATGATGAGCCAGAACCTTGGGATGGCCAACTGGTAGACGAGCCCACATCCACAACTAGAGTAGGTACATGCATCCACCAAGTGACTCTATGGACAAAGTCTAACAACACCGCTCGCAAAGCTACCAGTAAAGGAAACCCAAGACTGTAGAGCCCTAGCTATACTGACCCGCTTGGTCCCAGACACTGAGGTAGTGGACCCACATCCATGACGGAGTGTCACCCATGGCGTCAGGGAAGAGAACGTAGGCAAACAGGTGTAGGATCCACGCCCTACAGTAGTACCCAATTGTCTCCTCATCTGCCTCCTCGGGGCACTGTGCAAACTCTTGCCAGAGCCAGGAGATGAGAACTCCAGAAGTGCGAGCCCCTTGCTCACCAACCTCATGCCCAAGGAAGGCCTCCACTCATGCTCTCTAGCCTTTTGACCTACACTACCCGGTGACCATGTTGCCATGAATCCTTAGGCCTAGCATCTTCTGACAATCCTGGAGCGTGACTGTCATCTCCCCAAAAGGTAGGTGGAAGCTATGAGTCTCCGGCCGCCACCTATATTTTAGGCAAAGCAAGATTACATGTCAAAAAGGCAAGCGCATGAACAAATGGCCATGAATGAAGGCAATGATTGAATATAATACCTATCAACCAATGCAGTTATAGCCATCGAGTTGAACTTCGGCAACCCACGACGAACCTGAAAAGAGATGACATCTAGGCCAGCTCTTTATAGGAAAGGAGTGTACCTGTCATCGTACTACATGTCCAAGAACTCACTGTGGGTTCTAGGATGAAGGAGCGGAAGGTCCTGTATGGAATAAAACATAGTCTCCTGTTACTTCACAAACACATGTACACTCACCAAAATTTGAACAAAACGTATAGGTTATTACTTGCCCCTGCGCTATGAGACGTCCTCGATGGGTCGCCTCGTACGTCGGGTCGAGCAGGTGGAATTGCACCATCCTACAAAAAAAGTCAATGAATTAGAAATTCAATATACAATGAAACATGAACTTAGAAATGTACAAGTAATTGACACAATTGCATGCATAAATTGAGACATGCATAATTAATTAAATGAATACGGCAAATATGAAATAATGAAATCAACCAATAGTCGCACCTCACTACTCTGTCAATGGCAACTTCATGAATTGTGGTCAAGTCTACCACGTTTGCCGCACTCGTACTGCTCGGGGTCAGTAACAAATGGGGTTCCTCTCCCATGCCTCGTTCTTTCGTGTATCTGATCCATAACCATCTTGTGCCTCGTCCTCTTCCTTGATCCACGCTTGTTCCAACGATAAGCTAGATCTGCAATGTACTTCCACCCATCATATGGAGGCCACTCTCTAGGGTCCCAGAAAGGCACGAAGCGGGGGCTCCATGTGTGCACAAGCGTGTCGATACTAAACTCGTGAGGTATCTTGCTCTCGATATTATAGTTGCGATGCCTAGCTGCTGTCACCAAATGGGAACATACAAAGTGGTACTGCCTTGGTTTATCACAAGTGCATTTGAAATCTTGGAGGATAACCACATGCATCCTTGACTCTCGGACCTCACCATCGAACATTGTACCACCCCTATGCTCCATCTAATAAGTCTCTGTGGCATGGTCAAAGCATGTAACCTCATCTGTGCCAGCTCTTTCATTTGCCTTCTCTAGGTGTGCCTTTGGTTTCGAAGCCCATATCTCTCCATTACTCCACAACTTCAATGCATGGGCGTGTCTATCGTTGAACTAGGCAACAAGCTTGTAGAAGGTGAATTGAACGATTGCATTCATGGGCATACCATGTATCCCCAATAGCAACTTATTGAATGACTCCACCATGTTGCTGCACCAAACTCGTACCTCCATCCACCGACGTCGTGAGCTCTCATCCATTTCTCTAAATCCCTCATCAAACCTGTGAGCCATTATCTACCTTCTGCATTTGATGTGGTTCTGACCTGCTCCAACTTTTTCTGAAAGTACTTGTCCTCAAGTTGTCGAGCAGCCTCCTAGAACAGATCAAAGTTACCCTTCACACCATCCTTCTAGAGTAGATTCTCGGCAAGGTGTCGAGTACACCAACGATGGTGCAAAGGTGCATACCCCTCTATCTTCTCTCGCGCGGCATTAAGTATGCCCTAGTGCCTATTAGATATGATGCCAACCTCCCTGCTAGGCCCAACCACATGTATCCGGACTAGCCTCAAGAACCATCCTCAACTGTCATTGTTCTCCTTCTCATCCAAAGCAAATGCCAAAGGAACCAACTTGTTATTCGCGTCATAGGACATGGCTATAAGAAGTGTGCCCTAGTATTTGCCAATCAAGAATGTACCATCAATGGGGAAGACGGGATGATAGTGCCTAAAGGCCTTGACACACTGAGGGAAGCACCAGAAAGCACGGAAGAATATCTGCCTCCCATCCTTCTATGCATTTGGTTTTGGGATGTACTCATAATGCATGCCTAGATTCATCGCATTGATTGCATTGAAGAGTACTGGCGGCTGCTCATACCTATCCTCCCAGTCCCCATATATCATCTTCCACGCTCACTGCATAGCCCTCCAAGCTTTACCATAAGTTATCACATAACCTCCATACAACGACTCAACGGTCCTGATAATTATCATAACCTTCATGTTGGGTTCTTCCTGCAATATTCCCATCAATCACTTGGCAATGAGGGTAGATGTCAACTACCGATGCCTCAGTGTCAGCACATGGTCAGCACAATTGTGTGGCCCGACAACTTTTGTGATCTTCCACTTTTTGGTGACCTTTTGCTTCCTTGCACAAACCCTCCATGGGTAGCGTTCCTTGTCACACACAACTGTGTAGCGGCGCTCTGCATATGAATGCAAGACCTTATAAGGTCTCTTTTGTATCACTGCAAACGCCTACAACCACCTCTTCAATGTAGGGATGGCCTCAGGAGCTTCTAGGAGCTCCTTGAACACCCTCCCATTCTCAATTACCATGTTAGGGCTGGCCTCAGGAGCTTCTAGGAGCTCATCATCACGTCCTTCTGCATATGCTTGATTGGAATGAGCAAGATCGCTGAACTCGTGAACTCTTGGATCACGGTGGCCGCGAAAGATACACCTCAGTATCTCAACATCACTCTTTGTCAGCTCTCCAACAGGGCAATCATCATCAGAATCAAGAGCCCTTGCTATCTCATATGGCTCTGAATCATGCATAATTTCAACACTATTGGAGCCACGAAATCCATCTTCACAGTGCACTTGCGCAGCAACAGGGGGCACATCCACATTCTTAGGAATGTCTCCTGCAACATAAGTAGAGAAATGAGGAAAGAATAAAAGAAATAGATGTAAGGAAGGGGTAAGCTCCTAATAACCATATGGTTAAGACACTTACTTGGATGATTCTGTGTCAAAGGGATCTCATGAGGAGGATCTGCCACAACAACATGAGTCTAGCAAGCATCTCCAACTACCGCATTAGGGGCAGATTGAGCATCGGGAACCGTAGGTGCACCCTCTACATCCATATCAGGTTCCGAGACAGGAGGGTCGATGTGTGCCTGCTAACCCATTGGTGGGGAAAACCCATGAGGGATGGGATCGACTAACACCCGACGCACAACCACGTCCAAACATTGCAACTGGCTCTTCATAGCCGATCTTACATAGTTCTCCCACTGATCCGCACAACTAATTGGGATCATTTGCCTGAGGATGTTGGAAGGAGAACCTAGGTGCAGTACACCCTCAACTGCAATGACATCATCTCCAAGGCAATGCAGCTCCTCCCGAGCCCTTGCAACCATCTCACTAAATGAAGGCCTATTATTGAATAGCACAGGCACGCTTTGCATGTCAACAAACTCAACATATCCATAGCGATCGTATTCAACGGTGCCTCCATGATATATGATCACTAGGTTGTCCATCTAGTTCAAACATATAACGAAACACATGTCATTTAGTCCAAATTAGACGATAGATAGTACCTAACAAGTACTTTCTAACTACAAACTAAGTAAATAAGATAATAACTACATACATAGATACAGTGTACTAACTAAATAGCTAGATCCTATTTAGTTAACTAAATATATAACTACTTATCTAAGTAGTTATCTAACTATATCTATGTACCTATATTTCTATCTATCTCACTAGATCACTAACTAAATCAACTACCTGAGTCATCACATTAACTAGTAAATAACAAATGCTAAAACTACTACACTAAAATCAAAGCTAACTAAGTACGCACATTACAAATTCACAATTTTTACCTGTCCGACGACAGAGTCGCGGACGTCGACGGAGTCGCAGCGGACGCCGGGCGTGGGTCAGGGCGACGAGCGGGGCTGACGGTGGCACGGTCGGGCGCTGCAGGTGCTGGGGCAGGTGGGGGCGGCCGAGGACGGTGGTGGCACGTGGCGGGCGGGGGAAGCCCGACGCTCCGCGCGGCGAGGGCGGCACGGTGGGCGCGCCCGAGGCCGGCGGCGGCGGGCGGCACGGTCACGGTCACGGCACCGGTGCGGCGGGGCGCGGCCAGATGGCACGTCGGGCGAGGCACGAGCGCGGGGACCGGCGCGGCCGCGGGGCGAGCGTGGGGACCCACGCGGGGCGGGGGCGGTGGCGGCGCGGCGCGGGGCGCGGGTGAGGGCGCGCGGGCATAGGCGGCCGGGGGCGGGAGAGGACGCGGGCGGCGGCGGCGGTGCGCTGCTCGGACGAGGGAGGTGCGAGAGAGAGAGAGGGGGAGAGGAAGAAAGAAAGAATTTGGGCCATACGTAAGACAGACTGACGCCGAGTTTCCTGCCATATCACCACCACGTCTGCTTCGAGCCTAAGGTGGCGCCAAGACGTGTAAACTCGGCGTCAGCAGCGATGGCGCCGAACTAAGGGTCCAGATTTTGAAATTTACTTTCAGGGCATATTTGTGAATTTTTTTAAAAAAAAAGGCTAAAAAAAAATCGGCAAGTTTGACAACACGTACAAGTGTGGCCGGTGCGGGTGTGCGACTGTGACGGTCCAGGCCGTCCCGGACGTCCGGACCGTCGGATTGGCACGTGTTTCCGGTGGTAGCTGGCTCCATCCAGTTGCTAGGGCCGGAGAGTGCAGCACCAGCGCGTGCCGCACACCAAACACTCCAAACCCTGTCGTCGTCGCAATCGCAACCACCAGTCAAGACAAGAGTGTCGTGAGTTAGTTTGCAGAAGAATTGCAGGTAACAACACCAGGGCATGCAAGGAAAGCAGAGCATGCACGCGATGCGCCACGCTGCATTGCAGCTATTACAGTACAGAAGAACAGCAAGTGTGTGTCTATCTATCTATCTATAAAATCTCAAGAAGCAGAGATGCATGGCACCGGGCATCGACGATCATCCATCTATCCATCAAATCTCCAAAGTCGGCAATAGTGAATTACTAGCTAGATGGTGTCGCCGTCGCCGCTGCTGCAGCTGCCGGCGCGCGTGGAGGCTCTGAGCGGCCTCTCCGCCATCCCGCTCGAGTACGTCCGCCCCGCCGACGAGCGAGCCGGCCTCGGGGACGCCTTCGACCTGGCGCGCACCCATGCCAACGACCACACCGCGCCGCAGATCCCCGTCGTCGACATCTCCCCCTTCCTGGACGCCACCAGCAGCCAGCAGCAGCGGGACGCGTGCGTGGAGGCCGTGCGCGCCGCCGCCGCCGACTGGGGCGTCATGCACATCGCCGGCCACGGCATCCCCGCCGAGCTCATGGACCGCCTCCGCGCCGCCGGAGCCGTCTTCTTCGCCCTCCCCATCCAGGACAAGGAGGCCTACGCCAACGACCCCGCCGCCGGCCGCCTGCAGGGCTACGGTAGCCGCCTCGCCACCAACACCTCCGGGCAGCGCGAGTGGGAGGACTACCTCTTCCACCTGGTGCAACCCGACGGGCTCGCCGACCACGCGCTCTGGCCCGTGCACCCGCCCGACTACGTCCCCGCCACCCGCGACTTCGGCCGCCGAACACGGGAGCTGACCTCCACGCTGCTCACCATCCTCTCCATGGGGCTCCTCGGCCCAGACCACGGCGACGCGCTAGAAAAGGCGCTCATCACCCACTCCCAGGCAGAGGCAGGAGACGAACATGAACAGAAGCAGCAGGACCTCGACCTCCTCCTGCAGTTCAAGATCAACTACTACCCGAGGTGCCCACAGCCGGAGCTGGCCATCGGCGTCGAGGCCCACACGGACGTCAGCGCCCTCTCCTTCATCCTCCACAACGGCGTGCCGGGGCTGCAGGTGCTCCACAGAGGCCGCTGGGTCACGGCGCGCGACGAGCCGGGCACCATCATCGTGCACGTGGGCGACGCCCTGGAGATCCTCAGCAACGGCCGCTACACCAGCGTCCTCCACCGCGGCCTCGTCAACCGGGAGGCCGTGCGCATCTCCTGGGTCGTCTTCGCCGAGCCGCCACCGGACGCCGTGGTGCTGCGCCCGCTGCCGGAGCTCGTCACGGCAGACCAGCCCGCGAGGTTCACGCCGTGCACATTCAAGGAGCACCTGGATAGCAAGCTTTTCAAGAAGAAACAGAAGGAGCAGCAGAAAGCAAAGGAGGAGGAGGATGGCAATGGTGTCCACCACCACGACGAGCCGCTGCCTCAGACTCAGACCAACTGATCTCCCTCTCGTCGATCCATCAATAATAAGACAATCTATCTATGCATCCGGCCACGCATATCTTCGCTCGCTAGTAACTAATAAGGAATTATCCTGCATTTTCATATATTTTTGTGTGGATCATATCGATCAATTTGTGCTACCCTCAACCATTCATTCTGTCCGTTCCATTTACTCAATTTACTACTGTCGACTTTTGAAACTTGATCAAATCATCGCTTAGTTAAATTTGTCCCCTTTTCTTGTTCCTCGTTATAAAATTGTGTTTTTCGTTTCGAATTTGTGGGTGGCAAAAAACATAAACAAAGGACAGAACCTCTAGAGGAGACAGGAGAGTAATAAGGAGTTTTGTGGCTCATGGACCATGGCCGGCCGGCCGGCTATCTTCTTGCATGATATATCTATCCTTTTCTTAGTTTGCTCCTCTACTTAACATCGATAACATAGGAACAGTCCACAAATTAAACAAATCTGCTTTTTTGAGAAAAATTAAACAAGTCCGCTGCTAGATTGTGACGATCTCTTTTCTCAATTTGCTGTTGTAGTACTTTTGTAGATTTATTTTGGACTTTGTGATGTTTGCCGGCTTGTTCAGACTTCAGAGAGCCCAATATGAACTTATAGAGAAGACTGGAGCAGTCTCTGAAATGGTCTGGGCTTCCAAAGGAACCTTAGAGTTTCAAATACATTGGTGAATTGGGCTCTTTCTCTCTGAAAAAAAGACTGAGGCCTTGTTTAGATCACCTCCAAATTCCAAGTTTTTTCACTCTTTCTCCATCACATCAATTTTTAGCCGTTTGCATGGAGCATTAAATGTAGGTAAAAAAAATAACTAATTGCACAGTTTAGTTCGAAATCACGAGATGAATCTTTTGAGCTTAGTTGGTCTACGATTGGACAATATTTACCAAATAAGACGAAAGTGTTACTATTCATCAGGTTGAAATTTTTTGCAATCTAAACATGGCCTGAGATTACGGTGGTTTGGTTGTAGAGCGCACAAACTTCAAGGTTCTAGTATTTGCATATTACAAATCAATGGCAGGAAATAGAGGAAATGAGGTGCTAAGTTAGAAAGGCTAAAAATTTAACTAGATTTGAACCAAATTTTATATTGAAGATAAACTACACACCTTAGGTGATAACCAATACTTATTGTTTGGATGAGACGATAACTACTCCCTCAGTTCCAAATTATAAGATGTTTTTTACTTTTCTAGATCCATAGCTTTTGCAACACACCTAGACATATGTTATGTCTAGATACATAGTAAAAAACTTTGAATCTTGAAATGTCAAAACGTCTTATAATTTGGGACGGAGAAAGCAACTAATTTTCTATATAGCAGCTCTGATTTAATAGTGCTAATGATGATTTTCTTAGGTGGACCGGTGCTGCAGCGGTGCAGCCCCGGCAGCACCAGTCCTTCCTCCGCCCGTGTCAGAGTACGCCAACAAAACCAAAAATAGCTGATGAATAACACAAACATAAAAGGGGCTCAAAACTAGGTAATGCAATGGAGCTAGTGCATTGTCAGTATCACAGGTCATGCAGCAAAGGTGCAAAATAGTATGCTCAAACTTTCATATAATCAAACTTTCCTGCATACTGAAATTTGATCCAACCCATAAAACTGAAGTATAGTGGATTGCTGGTGGCACACATGTTCATAATGTCAGAGACCCAGAAAATAACAGGTTAATATGGAAAACCATCAATCGATATATTCAGAAGCAATAGAAAAGAGTAACTCACAAGCTCAAAACTAAAGCAGCAGGCAACAAATAGCTACAGGTTGCAAGTTGTAAGAAGATCCTGCCACAACCAAAATCGCACAGCCAGTTGGTAGAATCTATACAGATTCATGGTTTACCTGTACACTACTACGTGTGCATATAGCAAGTTCGCCAAAAAAGCTCAAGGACATCCAAATAAATTACCTGAGTTACAACATGCAAACCAACTTGAAAACTTCATTGACAGTCAGTTGCAAGCAGCCGAGAATGAAATCATAATCGGTTGGTATTAATTGGCCAACCACAGCACAGAATTGCTCATTAGCCATAACAGAGTAGACAGGTGGGAATGAATGTACTCCAGCGATTTGTTCCATTTTCAACATATATATATAACAAAGAATGGGGGAGAATTATCAGCCCTGCCCTATCGGCTTATTACCATGCTAGTTTACAATTTGAGGTAGTTTGTAGTTACTGATTCTACAACAAATTGTGTAGCCAAGCAGTCAGAAGCTATATTATGGCTGGCAGGTCCTAAGAATTATCAGCGTTGATATCTTTGTGTAGCAAAGAAGCCAGCAGGAAACCTTCGGTGGTTCTTGTGTGCGGTGGTGCTCCTGGTGCTGCTGCTTCTGCTTCTGAAAGGAGTAAGACCAGCATCCACAGTGCTGGTAGGAGGTGAAAAATAGTGAACGCTGCGGCTGCGGCGGAGCCAGTGGAGCCTGTCCTTGAGGCGAGGCCGGCAATGGTGGACATGTGCATGTCCAACAGAATCACCGGGGAGTGATATCTCAGAAGAGTCCATACCATTCCCAGCGGAAGACGCGGAGTGGCTGCCGTTGAGTCGGATACCTTGCGACTGGGACGAAGAGGATCTTGCAATGGCGGCGCCCCCAGGGTGGAGAGCGTACCTTGACCTGGAGGACTCGGAGAAGGACCTGTTGAGCAGATGTCCTGCGGGCTTGGCGAGGAAGCCCTTGATTGGCCACAGTTGGTTCCACCTCAGGCTCCCCGTCCTCCTCTCGACCATGGCAACGCAATTGCTTCCCGCAGAAGCAGCGGCGTTGTTTGGGTGTGGATTAGTAGGCGCCAGCGCCACACCAGCAGCAGCAGCAGCAGCAGCTGCGGCAGAGGTGGTGGAGGAGGAGGCGTCCAGGGACTGACGGGACGGTAGGCAGGAGGAATGGTTGGCGGCGGCGGCATCACAGCAGGCGATCCATTCGCTGCAGGAGTGACGAAGAGAGCGCTTGCGCTGGAGGTGAGGCGGCGGATCTTGGGCGTCGGCGCCACTGGTGGAGGCGGCGCCGTCGGTGCCGGTGCCGGTGCCCTGCTCACGCTCCTCTCCTTGGTCCTCTTGCTGGAAGAGGCGAAGGAGCGTGGTTCTCCCTGCCCCTATCCTTCTCCCCACCGCTGGCGGTTCCCCTGTTGTCCCTGTGGAACAAGAAGCAGGGAACTCCTCCTCCGGGTCCTGGTGGAAGGGAAGCGAAGGCGGACGAGGCGGCGGCGGCCGGGAAGGGGAGGCCACAACCACACCAATTAGATTGGTAGCGTGGAGCCTGTCGAGGAGGCAGGCGGAGCAGAAGCCGGTGAAGGGCGGCTCCGACGGATGCTTGGGGCACCTCCTCCCCATCCCCGACGCAGCATCGCCATCGCCCATCCAGATAGGATGGGATGGGACGGGGGATTCCGCTTCGAATCAAGTGCTTGGATTGGAATCTTGGACTGGTGAGGAGGTGAATTGGAGGCTGGATTGGATGCCGGAGATCAAACGGCAAGGTTTGACTAGGGTTTTGACCAGCGATCTGGTCAGGTCGGGTGGGTGGAGCGTGGAGTAAGTGGGGGGACGGCCTACACGGCTAGAGGAAGATGACGAATAGAGGAGGGAGCCGTTGGCCCGTTGCGTTGCGTCGCGCTCCTTGCTCTCCTCCTCCGCCTCCGCCTCCGCCGCCGTTGGATCTGGAGGATGGATGGATGACCAGGATCAAGTCACGCTGCCAAGTGGGCCCCGTTATCAGGATAGAATTCGCCTATTCCATTTCCATTCCTATCGAAAGACAAGTCCTAACTATCTTGAACAAGTCATTTTATTTATCGTTTGACCTAGACTATACAAATTGGTCCAATTTATCTCTAACTGACGTTTTCTCTCCATGAAATTTGTGTTTTGGGTTTAAACATTGGTGAGGTGATGCATGACACCCACCACATTAAAAAAAAATACCGAGTGTTTTCCATGCATTCTAATATCTCAGGTGATATCAAATGCTAACCGATCAAAATAACCACAACTCTAGAAGTAATCTATTTTTTTTAACTCTTGACATACAAACTCACAAAATTTTTACATCCAACTTTATGTCTCACTGTGTGACCAAAAAAAAATCGTTAGGGGGTGAATTGGAACGATAAATGATGTGATTAGTTGGATGTATATGTCCTAGCCAGACTCGTCGGATGCAAGTTCCTACACATACATAGATTTTGAGCATTTGTGATGACCAGACTCGTTGGATGCAAGCGCTTACCCATGTAAAGATGTTATTAGTATATAATTAGTACTTCCTCCGTCCCAAGATAAGTGACTTTTTGACTTTTATACTTTTTATTTGACTGTTCGTCTTATTTATTTTTTTATGTAAATAATAAAAATAAATAAGTCGATTTTAAAGTATCTCTAATGATAGAATAAGTCATAACAAAATAAATAATATTTATACAAAAATTTTTAATAAGACTAACGGTTCTGGGACAGGAATCACTACCGGTTGATAATATAACCCGACAGTAATACTATCATTGGCAGTGATAACTATCTGTCACTGCCTATTATTTTTTAAAATTTATCAGTTATTTTTAAATTCAGCAGTGATACGTTTGTCGATAGTAATTTATCAGTGAGGGCCAACATATTATAGTTGGGTATTCCCGGTTTATCCAAGAAAAATGAAAAAAGTTCAGTCCATAAGCACAAAAATGTTTAAATACTAATGATTAAATTTAGAAGTGATCAAGTTCCAAATATCCACAAAATAAACCTACAAAATATTTAAAGAAGCTACGATAACATTAGCGTCGTGCTCCTTGAAGCTACTGATGATATGGCTACCTTTAACATGCAAAAGGGACTCACACTTAACAAATGAGACCAATGACACTCTCCAGCTTATGAATTCTCGTTCTTATTTCACAAATTATTCTTCACACATACTCCCTCCGTCCCAGAATATCTGTCGTTCTCGCTTCCCGAGAAACAACTTTAACAAAATATATATTAAAAAATATTATTATTTATGGTATATAATTAGTATCATCGGAAAGATCTTTGAATCTAATTTTTTAATAAATTTATTTGGAGATACAAATGTTGCTAGTATTTTCTACAAATCGAGTCAAACTTGTGGCACGAAAACCGGAAACGACAATTAAATCGGGACAGATGGAGTAATTTAGTGAGGAAAGGACTCTCTCAGTAGTACTAGTATTGCTTAGGCAATTGGAGGTACTAGCACCAATAAGAAGCTTATAAATAACAACAATTTGATTTGTTTCTTTATTTTAACAAAAATAATAATGAAAAGGTGACCCTTGGGTGGCTGAGACACTACAGGCCCTGGATATCGTCACCCACTCAGGAATAAGGCTAAAGACCTGCGTTCTGGATCGGAGCGGAGGCCCCCCACTCCCGGGCATCCTTGCCGACCGAATTTTTTACATTTTCGTTTTTTTTTGAAAGTTTCTCACAGATAGATTTTTGTCGGAAAGATTTCAGAAAATGAACCTTTAGTTCGGCGTCATTGGTGCTGGCGCCGAGCTAACACGTCTCGGCGCCAGCGTCTCTGGCACCGAGTTCCTGGGCACGGTACATGACATGGCAGTGATTTCGGCACCAGTCACTCTGGCGCCGAGCTCGGCGCCGTAGATCTTGGCGTCGAGCTTGGCACCAGAGTGACTGGCGCCGAGCTCCCTGCCATTTAACCCCGGCCAACCTTTCTGCCCGAGCGTTCTTGCTCTTCTTTCTCCTTCCTATCGGGTTTTTTCTCTCCCCACTTCACCCTACCTCACGAATCGGCATATTGGACCTTGGAAACTTTGATTTGATCCGTAGATCTTCGAGAGCAAGGTATCCTCGCTTTCGATAGGAAGGAGAAAAAAGAGGAAGAACGCTCGGGCAGAAAGGTTGGCCGGGGTTAAATGACAAGGAGCTCGACGTCAGTCACTCTGGCGCCGAGCTCGGCGCCAAGATCTACGGAAAATTTACTACTGTATCTCATGTAGTGTTAGCCCTGAAAGAAGCTAGCACACCATCTCAAAATTGGTCTCCACCCCGGATCCCGCCTTTATTATTGTAGTGGGCTTGCTGATCCTCGTATTTATGTGGTGATTGACTCCACAATGCAAACATGTAAATAGTTTCCTACCCAGATTTGGTACTAAACTTTGTCAGCTCAACCTTTATGCTAGCTAATTAGCTAGTTTTTGTCATTAAGTGCCTTTGTAAATCTATCGTGTTGGTAGTCTGCAGTAACCTCGCGCGCTCTACATACTTAATATACTCAATAAATTGCAGCTAGTTCTATTGAAGTTTTGTTCCACAAATTAAACCACCTGATGCCATACAACTCATATATCCTTCGGTCTAGTTTATTTATTATAAGATGCTTTCTAACCTTGCCTTGCACGGTCTCCTAATTTATACTTTGACCATCGTAAATGGTCTCGATAGTGTTGAGGTGCCAAATATACCCGATTTTGCAGTTTGGGGTACCATAAGAGTTTAGGGGGGCAAAAATAGACTCAATCCTATAGAATGTAACACATATATTCTATTTCATCGCATCGCCCATAAATAATCTTAGAACATGCATCGCTCTCTCTCTCTCTAATAATGTTTTCATTCTCATAAATTACCATCCTAAAATTGGCACAGCCACACGCGGAGAGTTAAGCTAGTTTATATATAAATAAATAATAAATAAGAACGTATATATACATAGAAACGACAGAGATGTGAAGCCAAGCCACAACATTTTAATTTCCTAATAACGAAGTTAGTACATCGATCAAGCGACTAGCTATGTAACTGAATCAAAGAGACATGCATACAATCCTAGGCATGCATCATCATCATCATCATCATCATCTACTACTACTAGGTAGAGAACTAATAGAGATAGCTAGACTGGTGTCTTCATCTCTATCTTGTGGTAGCACAACTTCAACTTACACATAGGCCGGCTCAACTCGGATTTAGTTTATGGATGGCTTGATTCCGATCCATACATGCATTGCACAGGCAGAGCATATACATCATGCATGGGTTACATATCATGCACCGGCCGGCCGTATACGTGTGTGTGATGGAAGGATGAAGAAGAGACACCCAGCCTGAGCTCAAGGTCGAGATCGCCGTCAGCATCCTCCGGGGCACCACCTGCTGGAGCATGCGCAGTAGGGGTAGTAGAAGTGGCTGCAGCAGTGTTGCAGTTGCTGCACACCGCTCCAACCCCCAGCTCCAGCTCCATGGACGACGGGCGCTTACTGTCACCATCACGATCAAGAAGCTTCTTGCTGCTGCTGCTGCTGGGGCGATGGCGATGGTACTGTGGCGGTGGATAGTTCAGGTTGGGAATCATCATCATCATCGCCGGCGGTGCCCTGGCCGGTGGTGGTGGTGGAGGAGGAGGAAGAGGAGGAAGAGCAGGAGGTGAGCCGTGCCTGAGCCTTGCCCTGTCCCTCCTGTGGACATTCATGTGGCCCCCGAGTGCCTGCGCGGACCTGAACTCCCTCTTGCAGAAGCTGCAGGGGTAGGATCGCGGTGGCCAAGTGAAGCTGCAGCTGCTGTAGCTCCATGACGATGCTGCTGCCTGCTGCTCTCTGCTTGATGTGCCCTGCTGCAGCTGCTTCTTCCTGCTCTCCCTCTCATCCATGCTAGCTGCTACTGCTAGATCTAGCTCTGCTACGTACTTCTCTTGCTTGCAATGTAGCCAGAAGGTATAGCTAGCTAAGAGATACTATGCATGGTGTAGTGCTTTGCTAGGTGGTATGTAATGGCCGGTATTGCTGGTGCGTAGTGATGAGTGGAACGAAACGGTGTTGCTAGCTAGCTAGCTATTTGTACACCGATCGATGTCCCGCTACCTCCATCACTAGTGCAGTAGTGAGTGCTGCCTGCTCTCTGTCTCACTAGCCGGCCGGTCATGGATCGGATAGATCGATCGTCGTCGTCATTTATCATGCAAATCCACTACACGACTCACTCACTCTCTGTGCGTGTCTCTCTCTCTACTGAACAGTTGTGCATGCTATCATGGCGCGCGTTGGACTTGACTGGGCGATCTCTCGCTCGCTCGCTCTCTCCCTCTCTGTACACACCCGCACAGACAGACAGAAAAAGATGGAGTGTGCGAGGGAGTCCGGGCCGAGCCAGCAGCAGAGAGGAGACGACGCCACTGTAGACGACGGTGCATTCATTCATTCATGTAGCAGTTGCATTTCACTGGTTGTGTGATGGACGACTACAGGAGTACATGAACATGTGAGCTAGAGCTAGCGAGGAGTCGGAGGAGAACCCGAAATAGCTTCCTCGGTATCCCCATCTCTCGTTTGTCAAAGGTGAGCAGTGAAAATCTTTCCTTGCACAACAAACTGAGACTGCAGGCTTGGCCTGGCCACCCTCAGCACAGCACTCACCACTTCACCAGTGACCAGTCCGTCGTCCTCTTTGACCACTGCACGTACATGCACGTGCACATCACTAGCTCTGCTAGCAATCCAGTAGCCAAGACGATCCATCATCAGCTGTGTGCCTGCCTACCTTGCTGAAGCATATGCATCCCGCCAGTTCTAAATCCTAATGCAGGTACGCACTACGCAGCTTATACTAACTAGTTAGAGGAAGAAGTTCCCCCCACTTTATTTCAACGAAACAATGTGCATAATCATCAAGCACCATACAACCGATTCGAGGCATGCCCACCGCCACAGGTATCACTCTACAAACAATAATTAACTACATTGTAGATCTCTTCATAGTTCATACACAAAAAAAAGAAAAGCAAACTACATGTTGATCGATCTATAGCATATCACTCATCATATATATGTACTCGGAAGGATCTAAAAGGCAACCAAAAGAATAATGGGCCATGTTTAGTTCACCCCAAATTCCCAACTTTAACACTATGCAAAAAGAAGATTCTCCGTCACATCAAACTTGTGGTACATGCATAGAGTACTAAATGTTGACGAAATCAAAAACTAATTGCACAGTTTGGTTGTACTCTGCGAAACGAACGTTTTGAGCCTAATTAGTCAACGATTGGACAATTATTACCAAATACAAACGAAATGATACAGTGCAGCTACAGTGTGCTACAGCGTTTTTGGCGTCGCCAAATTCAGGCAACTAAACATGGCCATGGTGAATAAGGCTCCGTTTGGCACGGCTCAACTTCACTAGTGAAGCTGTTTTTTTGGGTTTCGCTGGAGCCGTTTTGGTAAATCATTTGGCAAAACAGCTCCACATACAGAGTTTCTTAAAACATGCTCTCACAGAGCGTCATGCAGGATGAGGTGAAGCCACTATTTTTTGCTCCATCCCAACTCAAACCTCTGTGCGAGCACGATTTAAGGGACTTTCTGGATGAAGCCGTTTGTTTTACCCCGTTTGACACAAAGCGGCTCCAAACGGCTCTTGAAGCCATGGAGAAGCCCTACCAAACGGGAAGAGTTTCAATTTTTTCTCGCCGACTATACGAGTTATATGTTGGCTATGTTCAAAGGTAAACATTAGCCTATTTTATAGCTCTTGCCAAGTTCACGTAGTCATAAGGTACCTACACCTTATGAACAAGGCTATAGAGACGGTGCAGAAGCCGAACAAGCAAAGAATGGAGAAGGACACCAAAGTACAATATAGAAACCGGTCTGGCCTCCTTCTCTAAAAATAATTTGAGTAGGCTTTCGATGGAAAAGCAAAAAAACCAATCAAACAATCTCCAAAAAAAATTGAACAAAAAACTCACAACGTCATGATGAATCAATCCCCAGGAGATCTACTCCAAAAGAGAAAGTTGCAAAAACTGGCACAATCAGTTTCACATAATCAACCCAACCTGTTTCTCCAAAGGGGGGGTCTGCAAAAATAATCAAACTTGGTCCATACCTTGACGAATTCGTGGTGGTAATCCCATGTGATCTTTCCAGAAAAGTCCAAGCTTCATCACGAATTGAAGAATTTCTCTCTTAATTTGGGTTTTTTTCAAGAAAGCGCAAAAGAGGGAATTGAAGGCACTTGTGGAAAATCAATTCAAGGGAAAGTCTAGATACATTCCTAAGATCTCATAGCACCTAAAACCTAGTCAAGAACACCCTAATAGCTCCATCTCAAATATTTTCATGAAATCCGCCACTACCTAAGCCTTCTTATGGTGAGCACCACCAATGAGCACTACTGGAGACGGCCTCTTTGCCGAGGGCCTGAGGCCCTCGGCAAAGGCCCATTAACCCTCAGCAAAGGCTTTGCCGAGGGCGGCCCTCGACAAAGAGCTCTCGGGGAATTTTGAGTCGGCGAAGAGGGTCTTTGCCGAGGGCCCTTTATCGGGCACTCGGCAAAGCCTTTGCCGAGGGCTGGACCGGCACTCGGCAAAGAAAAGCAGCCGTCACGGCGTCGGCGCCTGGGACGGAGTCTTTGCCGAGGGCCGTCTCTGGGGACCCTCGGCAAAGAATTATTCTTTTTTTTTTGAAAAATCTTTGCCGAGGGCCTCCAACCATGGCCCTCGGCAAAGAAATGTTGCAGAATTTTTCCAAAAAATCTTTGCCGAGGGCAATGGGACGGCCCTCGGCAAAGAATTATTCTTTTTTTTTTAAATCTTTGCCGAGGGCTTCCCCGCAGGCCCTCGGCAAATAAATTTTAATTTTTTTAAAAAAGTCTTTGCCGAGGGCCTCCAACCATGGCCCTCGGCAAAGAAATATTCCAGAATTTTTCTAATGAATCTTTGCCGAGGGCAATGGGACGGCCCTCGGCAAAGGACCCTTCTTTGCCGAGGGCCTTGGTCATTGCCCTCGGCAAAGAGGTAGAAATTTAATTTTTTTTGTTTTTTGCATTCCATCGACACAAGCATTTCATATATATACATATATATATCAACCATCACATATATATATATCACACAGAACCTATTTTCTCACAATATATCACAACCATAATTGTGAACCACAAATCACAATATATTACAACGACAAGTCACATGTTCATCATCATTCACATGTTTATTACGATAAGTTCATGAAATCCAAGCACAAGTCAGAACCATAAACCACAAATATTACAATAAAGTCCAACCACATCACCTAGCACTAGTCCTCATCAAGGTAGCCTATGAGACGGTGGTGAAGGAAAGGCGGGATCACCCGGTGACGCACTACTGGGATGATTAGAACCCGCGGACGGAGGCTGCACAAAGGAGCAGAGATTGCATGTGTGAGTAATCTAGGAAAACAGTTTTGGAACTTAGAGATTGCATCTAGTAATCTAGGAATACAAAAAGATTAGACTCAATTGAAAATTTCGGCAGCACCTCCCCTACATGGGGAGGTTTCCAAAACCTGCAAGAAACAATGGCACGAACGCCGACATCCACAACGGCACGAAGGCCGACATACATGCAAAGCACAAGGAAAAAGTGAACTTTCATACTTACAGGAGTAGCTGCAGGAGTAGGAGGTGGAGGAGCTAAAAACTACACAGGTACACCCGATGCTTGCCCAAGACTTTGCATGATCACCATCATCTCCGCTATCTGCTTCTGCGCGTCCTCGAACGCGACCTACTGGGCCTGCAGCTGTGCGGTCAGTTCCATGTTCTGCTCTTGACTTTGCACTTTTGTTTCTTGCAGCTCAGCCTGCAATATTTCACTCCAATGTATCAGTAATGCAAATCTAATTTAGGTGTGTAAATATCAACGTACGACGAGTAAAACAGGAATTACCTAGAGTGCATGGACCTGCTGCAGTGCTGGAGAAGGCCGTGTGCGTATGGGCTAGCTGGAGCTCGTGCTCCGTGCTCGGATAGCATCGAGGGAGGGAACAGTGGTGGAGTCGATGGCGCCGTCTACAATCCACAGCCGCCCATGCTTCTTGCCTCCTCCAAGCCTCATGATCATCTCTACATCAATGGGTTCAATGCGCACATTGTAATCTTCCCCATAGATCTCCCTTACCGAGGACGTGTACTCTTGGACTTTAGTGTACATGTTCAGGTTGGAGTACACCTAGGGCAGGGCGGCCGGGTCAAAGGAGACAGAGGACGACGCCCTGCCCATGTGGGACATAGCCCATGCAGAGAACTCCGAGACCTCCTCGCCCGGGTGCGCAGCCTCCTGCGAGAAAGACGGAAAGATGGTGAGAAATCAAGCAGAATTGAGCATCAAAATAAATGAAAGAAATCACTTACGTATGCTTGTTTGTATCCGGGGAGGCTGTGGCTGCCTTGATGGTGAGTTGGACCTTGCCTCATCAGACGCTGTTCTCGCTGCCTCTTGTGCGTGTCAATAAAGTCCTATGATAACCACTTGTCCACGATCATGGCCCAGCACTCGGGATACGATCGGCACCACCAGGGAATCACCTACAAGTCATCGAGTATTTGACATATAAGAAGATGAAATTGAACCTACTTAATATCAAAACGAATCATTATGAATGTTATTCGCCTACCTCAAGGTACTGGTCCCAGGTCAGCGTAATCAGTCTTGCTTGAGGCTTGGGGAGGGACTGCTTAAGTACCGACCTATAGTAGTCTATGTGGGCTTGGACGTGCCCATGGTGGTGCATCTCGGTGACATACTTCCTACAAGCTACGGCAGCCGCCTGATCCGCCTGGGCCTCAAGTCCTTCTTCGGCCTTGAAAATTTTCTGCATACAAAACCAATGTATCCATTCATTATTTCAATAAAACATTTAACCAATGAATGAGATGTATTAAGCAATGTTGTGCGAGAGAAACTTACCTAAAACTCCACCAATACCCGCTCCTGCTTGTTGCGGTAAGTGTCATCCATGACCAGCGCATACCTGTCCTAGTTGGAGGCTGGCTCCTGCACCACCGGCTCTTCGGACAGTTGCGCAATGCCGGGGTACCATTTCCTGCACAAAACACCAAGGATGCTCGCGGGGGTGTGTGCTAGAGTACCTGACAAAACCAACCAGGCCCTGCACAAGTAGTTGTGATAACATCTATAGTTACTTACCTCTTTGCCATAGGCCGAATCACTGGGCGGTTGTGAGGAAGCGGAACCGGAGGGAGGCTCGTGGGACCTCGCTCGTAGGGAGTCCGGGTAGCGATACCCCCTCCCTCGCCCTCGAGCCCCTCGCCTCCCTCACCCTCGAGCGCCTCGCCTCCCTCGCCCATCTGCTGACCCCTCTCGTCCTCCGACGAGGACGTGGCCATGGCCATCTGAAAGCTCTAGTTTGGTTTTGGTGAATTGATGAAACCCTAAGTGCTAACCTAGTTTATCAAGTGATTATGAGATAGGTAGCACACTTCAAGTAGAGAAGCTAATGAAGATCATAGCATGACAATGGTGATGGTATGGCGATGATCAAGAGCTTAGACTTGAAAAGAAGAAAGAGAAAAACAAACAGCTCAAGGCAAAGGTATAACTTGTAGGAGCTATTTTGTTTTGGTGATCAAGACACTTAGAGAGTATGATCACATTTAGGTTTGATAGCCGTACTATTAAGAGGGGTGAAACTCATATCGGAATACGGTTATCAAAGTGCCACTAGATGCTCTAACTCATTGTATATGCATTTAGGATCTAGTGGAATGCTAACACCCTTGAAAATATTTGTGAAAATATGCTAACACATGTGCACAAGGTGATACACTTGGTGGTTGGCACATTGGAGCAAGGGTGGAGAAGTTAGAAGTGAAAACAGAGGTGATGCCAGCGTCGGTCAAGTGACCGGATGCTGGATCCAAAAGCACCGGACGCTGACTGCCTGTGTCTGGTCGCGTTGACTGGTGGTACAGAGGCTATGGTTTACCACCGAACGCTAGGCTATGTCCGGTCGAGGTGGACAGGACGCGTCTGGTCGAGGAAAACCAGGGTTCGACCCTTACTATACTCGACCGGACGCTGAGGCACCAGCGTCCAGTCAGTTTTACCGGAGTGTCCGGTCAACATAGCAACCTTGTGAGCCTAGCCAAAGTCCTCCCACTCATCTCCATCATTGATTCATCATCATAGTGAGATTGGGAGTGAATCCAAGTGCATTGCTTGAGTGATTGCATCTAGAGGCACTTGGTGTTCGTGTTTCGCTGCGTATTTCGCTTGTTACTCTTGGTGGTTGCCGCCACCTAGATGGCTTGGAGCAACGAGGATCGTTGAGCGGAGGGTGGTGATTGTCTCCGGCTCCGATCGTGGTGATTGTGAGGGGTTCTTGACCTTTCCCCGGCGGAGAGCCAAAAGATACTCTAGTGGTTTGCTCATGGCTTATGTGATCCTCATCTTGTGTTGGTTGTGCGGCACCCTATTGAGGGTTTGGCGTGTGAAGCCAATTAGCGCGTGAACTTCCAAGTGAGTGAATCGCCACAACGAGGAGTAGCTTGCCGGTAAGCAAGTGAACCTCGGTAAAAATCATTATGTTCATCCTTTGATTCCAAGGTGATTGGTCTTCATTGTTATTCATCCTTGTGATTGATTAGTTCACTCCTCGACATGGCGGTATAACTATCTTGATCACTCTCTTTACTTTACCGCAAACTAGTTGACAAGCTCTTTAGTGTAGCTAGTTGTGAGAGCTTGCTTGCTTGATTGGTGTGGCTCTTTAGTTAAGTTTTTGAGAGCACACTAACATAGGGTAGTGTCATAACTCTTGTGTGAATTGACACTATCTAAACTAGAATTGTGGTAGGTGGCTTGCATTTTAAGTAGGCTAGCGCAACACTTGCTTCGCCTCATAATTGTCTAACCTTTTGTTAAGTGTTGTTGAAGAATTTTTATTAGGCTATTCACCCCCCCCCCCTCTAGCCATTAGGACCTTTCAAGTGGTATCGGAGCTGAGGTCACCATGATTTGAGGCTTAACAACCTTCGGTGTAAAAATGGCTCAAATCAACAACACCAAGAAGCCACCCCAATTTGATGGCATAAATTATCCCTATTGGAAGGCTAAGATGATAACATATATCAAGTCAATCAATAGGAAGATTTGGAAGGTGGTAGAAACAAAAATTGAGATTGAAGATGAAGAGACTCCCATCGCCGCCGAAGAATTGCTACTCCAAAACAATGACATTGCTCTTAGTGCCATCCATGATGCTTTGGATGAGAGAACATTTGAGCAAATCAAGAACATTGAGAGAGCTCATGAGGCATGGAAGAAATTGGAAGAATCATTTGAGGGCACCAAGGCAATTAAAGGTGCAAAGGCATACATTCTCAAGGATAAATTTGCTAGTTTCAAGATGAAGGAAGATGAAAGTGTGCTGGACATGTTCCATCGGATGGAAGTGATTGTAAATGATCTCAAGGCACTTGGTGAGAAGATAGAGGACAAGGAGTTCTCAAATAAGTTCTTGAGATGCTTACCCACAAGATTTGGTACATTGGTCACTATTCTAGTGAGGTCCGGTTTGGATACAATGACACCAAATCAAGTCTTGGGAGATATCATGACCAATGATGCCTATAGAGATAATGATGAGAAGGAAGAAAAGAGAGAGAAGAAAGAAGAGAAGAAGGATGACAAGAAGAAGAGCGTGGCATTCAAGGCCACATCATCCAAGGGCAAAGCTAAGCAAGAAACATCAAGTGAAGAAGATGAATTATGGGATGATGATGATGATGAGAAGATGACTCTATTTGTCAAGAGATTTGGCAAGTTCATGGTGAAGAAGGGCTATCGTGCACGAAGAAAGAAATCTTCATTCAAGAACAAAGAAGAGTCAAGAAGGTGCTTCAAGTGTGGAAGCAAAGATCATCTTGTTGCTCAATGCCCAT
The DNA here is from genome assembly GCF_019320115.1 of Miscanthus floridulus. Lineage (NCBI taxonomy): Eukaryota > Viridiplantae > Streptophyta > Magnoliopsida > Poales > Poaceae > Miscanthus > Miscanthus floridulus. The sequence continues at coordinate 5,844,298 of NC_089586.1, forward strand.
ACAATAGTGAAAATGATGATGACAACAAGAAGAACAAGAAGAAGGACAAGAAGGAAAAGAGAGAGAAGAAGGACAAGATGGCCTTCGAGAAGAAGAAGGGTGGTTCATATGTAGTCACTTGGGATAGTGATGCTTCCTCAAGTGATGATGATGATGATAGTGATGATCACAAGACCACCAAGAAGAAGGTTCTTGCAAGCATTGCCATCAATGAAAAGCCTTCTCTCTTCGAATCTTCATCATGCTTCATGGCTAAGGCCACTAAGGTACAATCTTGCGATGATGAAAGTGATGAAGAACATGATGATGATAATGAACATAAAAATGAAAATGATAGCGATAGTGATGATGATGAACCCACAAAGGATGAATTATTTGACATGCTAAAAGATGCTAGAGAACACTTTGATATCAAGAGAAGGGAATGCAAAAGCTTGCGTAAGGAACTAAAAGCCCTTAAGCAAGCCTTTGATGAGCTCAATGCATCTCATGGGAGGCTAGAGGAAGCCAATGAGAAGCTTGGCAAAGCTCACAAAAAGCTTGAAAAGGCTCATTCCTCTTTGCTTGATGAGCAAAATAAAAAGCATGTTGAAACATGTAATGTAGGTTTAACTTGTGACATAATTGATGAACCACTATCTATGCCTATTATTGTCGCTCCTACTAACCCTTCTTGTAGCACTTCCACTTCTACGTCATCTAGTAGTGATGGTCTCACTTGTGATGCCTCACTAGTGGTTGAGAATGAGAACCTCAAGAAGGAGGTCACTAAGCTCACTCACAACCTAGCTAAGGCTTATGGTGGTGAGGACCGCTTGCTTATGTGCTTGGTAGCCAAAGAGCGTCTCTCTACAAAGAGGGATTGGGCTATACCCCCAAGAAAGGCAAGCGGCCTTTGCTCCTCATAAGACAAGTTTTGTGAAGAACAATGGTCGGTTTTGCACTAGTTGCAAGCAAGTGGGTCACAAAGAGCAAGAATGCAAAAATAAGAACAAAAATGCTAATGTATCCTTTATTAAGCTTGATTCATGCTATATGCTTACTAAGGGTACAAATGGTGTAAAGGCTAAGTGTGGCAGAACCTCCTAAGTTATTGGGCCCACATGCACCTGTCACTGTCCGACGACCTTTGACATTCATGCATATGTTTCCATTAACTTAAAAAGACTGTCGGGTGTCCTCGGGGAACCCCGAATCATCCACGATTTCCGAGCAGGATCACGTTACAGAGTCATTGCAGTATTACAACATTTATTCAAATATCACAACCAGAGTAAAAACAGCGGAAGTCTTACGATAACATAGTTTACAAACCAGTTGTTTCAAACCTTACAAACTAAGTTTGATAATTATCACAAACCAAAGTAGTAGTGGAGTGGCATAAATAACATATACTTAACACACAAAATAAACATCCTGCCCAAGGATCACACATTTACTTCTCGTCATCAGAATGAACAATAGTCATGCAGCACGATCCAAAACAGATCTGCTCATGAGGCTCACCTGCAACAAGGGGTCAACGAACCCTGAGTACGAAAGTACTCAACAAGACTTATCCAAAATATTAACTGATAAACTCAGTAATGCAGGCTCAGGGATTCAAGGCATAGCTTTAACAATGATCAAAGTTCTTTTGCGTAAAAGCTCTTTTACAACATTCTTTATATAGAAAACTTCTCGAGAATTATATACAAAGCTGACACGATCCGCACTGAGATCATAAAACTTCATACCCAACACCTTCACAAGCTTTATTCAAGTTCCGGTTATTAATTCTACGATGATGAACAGTGAGTTGAGTCTCCATAACCGAGGAGCAACGACGATTCGAACCGATTAAGACCCAGCTGGGGATTCCAGACCACACGACATATGCAGGTCCCCGACCTACATATACCAACCTACCCTCGGATCCTCTAAAACAAGAACGGGTCCGCGCCACCCGAGAACACAGTACTCCACCATTCTAGCCCATGGCCACGTGGGTACACTCTATTCCCGCCATCTCTCCACTCCCAGTGCGCGAGTAGCCATTCTCGTAATAGAATTGCCAAGTTCAGGCTTACCGGAGTATGTGGTTAGTACTACAAATTCTCACCTCATGCAATTCAACAATGGACGTGCCTTAACCGACACAGGCGGAAAGAACCTGCTCACAAGACCTCCATGTCTTGTGGCTCACACACACCGAGTCTGCCCGGTCTAGATTTATTACTCCACATTCCCATATCACATGCTAACATTATTAACCAATGTTCCATTTGTTTCTTGCAGGTGGCAGGTAGTCACCTGACCTTCATCGTTCCACGCATGGCTAAGCAAAACTAGGTATATAAGAGTTTAAAACTGGTAATATGGTAAATATGGAATAACAAGGGTGGTAATGCACCAATTAGGCTTTTACTTAGCTCCTAATCACTTAATGCAGTAACAGAAAGCAAAAGCAAAATTAATTTATAAAACACAAGGTAGGGTTGTATGCATTCGGGGCTTGCCTTCGTTGATGGAAAAGTCCGGTTCCTGCGACGTTACACAAGTATTCGATCCGACCTCAACAGACGGATTAACCTCTTCAACAGCTTGATTAACTACCACGTTTTCACCTTCGTTCACTACACGTAATAACAATGCCATGTTTAACATGATGCGGAATTCGAAACATGATGCTCGATGATGGATGAAAAATTACTAATTTGAATACAACTTTCCTTCGCGGTACAGTTGCAAGTCAGACAAACTAAATCTTTTTCGCAACACATGCATCAACTGCCAAGGATCATTAACAACAAATGACCCAAGGTCATCACTCAATCCAAAATTACAATCAAAACCTAAATCATTAAAGGTTACTATTCGCTTTTATGAATTAATTATTTAATTCAAAATTATGAAATAAATCAACTTATCCCAATTGAGCTCAAAATTTTAGTACATGTTCATTACATGTTAACTAAGTGGCAAAACAAATTTCATAATTTTTGGATAAATAAATAAGCCTAGAAAAATCCTAGAAATCCATTTATGAATAAATTGAGCAATTTTTATCACATTTAAAAATTACTGAAAAACAATATTTCATATTTTTCTTAAATACTATACATCTCAGAGAAGTCACACAAAAATTTTCATAATTTTTGGAGCTCTAAATAAATCTACACAAAAATAACAAAAACAGACACTATTCATTCAAATATGAAAATAGAAAAATCCATTTGAACGCTGAGTCACTGACATCGGACCCCACCTGTCATCTTCTACCTCCCGCGTGTTGACTACGACGACGACGGCGCTGACCGGCACAAACTCACCGACGGTGAGTCCAAAGGCGACGGTCAAGGTACCAAAATGACCACATCATCACGGCGCATCGACTGAAGGCACTAGCTAGACGAATTACTACGAGTTACGAGCTTGGCGTCGGCCATGGCGGACGCGGTGGCACGGCAGTGCTACACCGGCAAAACGAAGCTGAAAACGGGGAAACAGAGGGCATGGGAAGGTCCAGTAGCTTACCACGAACACGTTCAAGCAAGAATTAAGGCCAGAGAAACAACGGGGAAGCGGGGCGGCGTTCACAGCGATCACGGCGGTGCGAGCAATGACGATGGCGGTGTTCCAGTGACTGTGGTGGACAAAACGAGCAATCAACAAGATATTAAGCACCACGGCATCACGGAGAAGCTGAAATAATGCTTCCCGAGATTAGAAGCTCACCGTAGAGTGCTGGCCACGACGGCGCTCGCTCGACGGGGACTCTGCCGGCCGCGAGGAAGAAGGCGATGAAACTCGAGTTCTCGATGAAGACAAGCCAAATTGGTGGGTTAGATGGACGCGCAAAGTTCGAGCGGAGCTGGGACTAGCTTAACAGCAACGGTGGAGCACGACAACGACGGCACGGGCTCGCCGGAGATGGAGCAGCGGTGACGGGAAAAACAGAGAGCGAAGAAAGAAGAACGGCGGCGGCTCCAGAGCTTTATAGGGCGGCCAAGGAAGCGCAAGGAAGCCACGACGAAGCCTTCAGCGCGCCAACGCGACACCCAGATGGCCACGCGCGCGACTGGAAGCAAGCCGAAGCTCGCTGGCGGTGTAGCGCAAGCGGTGAACACTGTTCACAGTAATTACAAGTTTGCCATTCGCCAAATTTCACAAATTACTCTCAAATTTTCATAACAACTCAAAAATCTCCAAAAACAAAAGTTGTTCAAAATCAAAAGTTCTACAACTTTGCTTCTATAACCATCTCCTAATTTGGTCTAGATTTTGAAATGAACTTTTGAGTTTGAATCGAGAAATTTAACGAATTACGCCTTTTTGATTTACTCAAAATTTTTCTAAACAACTTGAAAAACTCCAAAGATAAACTTTGCTTAACTAGTCCAGCCCTACACTTTTGCTTCAAGGCTCAACCCCAAAATATGCTTAGATTTTGAAATGGATTTTCAGGGTAGGATTTACATGCTGAAACGCGGGGTTTTCTCAAAAAATTCAAAACCCAGACAAACTTTGAACTTGAGTCAAACAATACAATTCAACACTCATTACACAATTGTAAACTTGTTTTAGTAAATGCACATCAAAGTTTTCACCAAATGTCAAATGCTTTGCAATGCATATGATGACATGTCAGATTTTAATATTTAAACACCCGAGGTGTTACAATCCTTCCCCCTAAAAGAAATCTCGCCCCGAGATTCAAAGCCATAGGGTAAGTAATGGAAAAGGAAATGTGTCGCGAGAACACATACAAACTCTGTCCATAAAACAGCCGAGGTTACTATACAAAACACAACTTGTAGCAACCGAGCTCAACTAACATTATTCTATTCTATATTGACGCTAGAAATTCTGGAAACTTTTCTAACAAGTAATCTTCTGATTCCCAAGTAGCTTTCTCTTCTGAATGTTGATTCCATTGTATTTTATAGAACTTGATTATCCATCTTCGAGTAACACGATCTTTCTGATCTAACTCTCGGATAGGATATTCGGAATAGGTTAAATCCGGTTCTAGTTCTACTCCTTCAACTTCAACATTTTGTTCAGGCACTCGGAGACACTTCTTCAATTGAGAAACATGGAACACATCATGCATAGCTGCAAGATGTTCAGGTAATTTCAAACGATATGCTACTTTTCCATACCTCTCCAAAATTTGATATGGTCCAATATATCGGGGTGCCAACTTTCCTTTAACACCAAAACGGGTAACTCCCTTCATTGGTGACACTTTTAGATACATAAAATCTCCTTTGGTAAATACCAATGGTCCCCGTCTTCTATCCGCATAACTCTTTTGTCGGGATTGAGCTATTTTAAAATTACTCTGTATTTGCCTAACCTTGTCTTCTGTTTCTTTCACAAGATCAACTCCAAAGAATCTTCTTTCTCCAGGCTCAGACCAACTCAATGATGTCCTGCATCTACGACCATAGAGTGCTTCAAATGGAGCCATTCTAATGCTTTCTTGATAACTATTGTTGTATGAGAATTCGGCCAAAGGTAAGCATTCATCCCACTTATTAGAATAGTTAAGGACACAACACCTTAACATATCTTCAAGCACTTGATTAACTCTTTCAGTCTGTCCTTTAGTCTGCGGATGATAAGCTGTACTATACAGAAGCTTGGTACACAATGAAGAATGTAATTGTTTCCAAAAGTTGGAGACAAACTATGTACCCCTATCTGACACAATAGTCTTGGGTATTCCATGGAGACTCATGATTCTTGCTAAGTACATTTTGGCATATTGGATCGTAGGATATATTGTCTTGACTGGAAGAAAATGTGCTGACTTAGTGAGTCGATCTACAATAACCCAAACTGAGTCAAATCCCTTTGATGTCTTGGGTAGACCAACAATAAAGTCCATACTTATGTCCTCCCACTTCCAAGATGGAATAGGTAATGGTTGCAATTCACCAGCAGACCTCAAATGTATAGCTTTCACCTTTTGACAAGTATCACACTTTGCTATGTATCTAGCAATCTCTATTTTCATTTTAGTCCACCAGAATCTTTGCTTCAAGTCATGGTACATCTTATTACTTCCTGGATGGATTGATAACCTAGTAGCATGTGCCTCATCTAGAATTGACTGCCGCAACTCAGGAACTTTTGGTACCACCAGGCGATCCTTGAACCACAACACATCTTCATTGTCAATACTAAAGCATTCCGCTTTTCCCTTCTTGACTCTTTCCTTGATATGGGCTATACCCTTGTTTTCCTTCTGAGCAGCAATAACTTGATCTCGAATAGTGGCTTCAACAATTATGTTGGTCAAACTTCCTTGTTGAATTACTTCTACATTCAACTTTTCCATTTCTTGACATAAATTCAAACCCATTGTTCTCACTATCAGACAATTGCAATAACTTTTGCGACTGAGAGCATCTGCAACCACATTTGCTTTACCAGGGTGGTAATGTACTTCCAAATCATAATCCTTAATCAGTTCTAACCATCTTCTTTGTCGCATGTTCAACTCTGACTGAGTAAAGATATACTTTAAGCTTTTGTGGTCTGTATACATATGACACGTATTACCAAGCAGGTAATGCCGCCAAATCTTCAGAGCATGAACCACAGCTGCTAACTCCAAGTCATGAGTCGGATAGTGTTCTTCATGTTGCTTAAGTTGCCTGGATGCATAGGCAATGACTCGGCCTTCTTGCATCAACACACATCCAATACCAATACCTGAAGCATCACAATAAACCTCAAACGGCTTCTCGATGTCAGGTTGGGCTAACACTGGCGTAGTAGTCAACAGTCTCTTCAAAGTCTGGAAAGCCTTTTCACAATCTGATGACCAGACAAACTTAACTTGGTTCTTCAACAATTCAGTTATGGACTTTGATATCTTTGAGAAATCTGGAATAAACCGACGGTAATATCCCGCCAGACCCAGAAAACTCCGAACTTGATGAACTGTGGTTGGCGGTTTCCAATCAAGCATATCCTTCACTTTGCTTGGATCAACTGCAACTCCTGCGGCTGACAAGACATGTCCAAGAAATTGCACTTCCTTAAGCCAAAAATCACACTTGCTGAACTTGGCATAAAGTTGATGTTCTCTCAAACGGGTCAGAACTATTCTGAGATGTTCCGCATGTTCTTTCTTATTCTTGGAATATACTAAAATGTCATCAATAAACACCACTACAAACTTGTCTAGCTCTGGCATGAATACTGAGTTCATTAGATACATGAAATGAGCTGGAGCATTTGTCAAACCAAAAGACATTACCAAGTATTCATATAACCCATATCTTGTGGTAAATGCCATTTTGGGAATATCCTCAGGCTTTATCTTGATTTCGTGATATCCTGATCTCAAATCTATCTTGGAGAAAACTTTGGCTCCGGCCAGTTGATCAAAAAGCAGATCTATCCGAGGTAATGGATACTTATTCTTGATGGTCACTTCATTCAATGGACGATAGTCAACACATAACCTCAGGGTCTCATCTTTCTTTTTCACAAAAATTGCCGAACATCCCCAAGGTGAAGAACTAGGTTGGATAAACCCTTTCTCAATCAATTCTTGTAACTGAGTTTTCAACTCGGCCAATTCCTTAGGTGGCATCCTATAAGCTCTCCGAGAAATTGGAGCTGTTCCAGGTTGTAACTCTATATTGAACTGTACATCCCTATCAGGTGGTAGACCGGGTAAATCTTCAGGAAACACATCCGGAAATTCACACACTACCGGAATATCTCTAATCTCTTTGACAACAGTTGCACAAATCTTGCTCACTGATCTTCTTAGGGTTGGAAGTTGGATAAGAAGTTGAGAATTACTATCAGGCAAACTCACTCTTAAGGTCCTATTCAAAGCATCTATAACAGCCTTATGCTGATACATCCAATTCATTCCCAAAATTACATCTATATCCTGATCCTTAAGGATAATCATGGTAGTGGGAAAAATATGCCCACCCAGGTTTACGGGTACCTGGTATACCATCTCCTTAGTACACAGACGTCCCCCGGGCGACTGTATAAAGAACCTTTCCTTTGTTGCCCCAATCGAAATTTTATGCTTCACGACAAATGTTCTATTGATGAATGAATGCAATGCGCCAGAATCAAAAAGTATAACTACAGGGTGATTGGCAATAGGAAACATACCCATCATCACTGGCTCCCCTTCCGGAATTTCTCCAGCTTGAATATAGAACACCCATCCTGTCTTCCTCTCATCTTTGCCCTTCTGAGCATTCTGATTGGGGTTCTTGTTTGATGCCTGACTCTGTTGTTGATTGGCAGGAGCCTTCTGATAATTTTGATTAGCCTACCTAGGATATGGACATTCCCTGGAGAAATGACCAGTCCTTCCACAATTATAGCACGGATAGTTGTGACCCTGGGATGTTAGAGCATTGCCACCAGAAGCATTGGTTGACTATGAACTCGGATAGGTTATAGCAGGACGGACATTTGACTGTTGCCCGGCTTGGAACTGCGGCGGACGATAAGGAGGACGATTATGATGTACTGGATGATAAATCACCCTTTGCCTCTTCGGATTTCCCCCAAAAGATCCAGACGGCACACTCTTTTTCCTCAATTTCTTCAAACTTCAGGCTCGGTATCCATTCCGGAATTATTACCGCCTTCATCATCACTTTCATCGATCATTACTAATTCTTCAGGATCTTCTTCTTCTTCCTCTCCCGATTCATCATCATCGGCAAGGATGACACCGGGGTCCATGGCATCAGCTTGGGGCTCATGATTCGGATTCAGTAGATTGCTAAGCCTATGAACTTCCTCATGTAGATATGTATTATGTTCTTCTAAATCTTCTACATAGAATTCTAGCTCATGAGTTCTAGCTCTAGCTACATCTTCCCTGTGCCAAGCTTCATTTCTTCCTTCCACCATACGAACTAACATACTTTCGTAGTTCCTATGCGCGGTGGTGAGCTGCCTCAATTGACCCTATAATTCTCCTATTTGTATAACATCCAAAGCCCTATCTCTAGTAGATTGTGCTAACTCCAAAGAAACCCTCAGTACCTCTGCCTGGGGATCAGGCCTAGTACTGCTACTGCTAGCACCATCATTTCTAGGGGCAAGTTGGTGACGAGGAACTCCTTTGGGCTCAGTGGACTTACGGGGCGTCATCTTGGCACGAGCCATACCGTAGGAAGCCAATTTAATCCAAGTAAGACCATTTGATCATAATCTAAAAAGTAGCTAAGATGGATTACATTCCTCAAACCAGACTCACTACTTAACTCCAGACTAAGAGGTGAAGGAAGTAACAAGTGAATTATTCATGATGCATGAATCGTTCTTATGAACAAAAACATCAAAGTTTATAAAGCATATAAACAACATTTATTTTGTATATAGGGCATAGTAATATTACTACTCCACCACACAAAACATTTTAATCAAATAGGGAATGGTGAGAAAGAAATAAGATAAGTCAGAAGCAATTTGGACCAAATTATCAAGTTAAATTTAGTCATCCCAAATCATTTTGAAGTTTTCGTAAAACAATGCAACAAAAACCTTGTAACGATCGCTCTGATACCATTCTGTGGCAGAACCTCCTAAGTTATTGGGCCCACATGCACCTGTCACTGTTCGACGACCTTTGACATTCATGCATATGTTTCCATTAACTTAAAAAGACTGTCGGGTGTCCTCGGGGAACCCCGAATCATCCACGATTTCCGAGCAGGATCACGTTACAGAGTCATTGCAGTATTACAACATTTATTCAAATATCACAACCAGAGTAAAAACAGCGGAAGTCTTACGATAACATAGTTTACAAACCAGTTGTTTCAAACCTTACAAACTAAGTTCGATAATTATCACAAACCAAAGTAGTAGTGGAGTGGCATAAATAACATATACTTAACACACAAAATAAACATCCTGCCCAAGGATCACACATTTACTTCTCGTCATCAGAACGAACAATAGTCATGCAGCACGATCCAAAACAGATCTGCTCATGAGGCTCACCTGCAACAAGGGGTCAACGAACCCTGAGTACGAAAGTACTCAACAAGACTTATCCGAAATATTAACTGATAAACTCAGTAATGCAGGCTCAGGGATTCAAGGCATAGCTTTAACAATGATCAAAGTTCTTTTGCGTAAAAGCTCTTTTACAACATTCTTTATATAGAAAACTTCCCGAGAATTATATACAAAGCCGACACGATCCGCACTGAGATCATGAAACTTCATACCCAACACCTTCACAAGCTTTATTCAAGTTCTGGTTATTAATTCTATGATGATGAACAGTGAGTTGAGTCTCCATAACCGAGGAGCAACGACGATTCGAACCGATTAAGACCCAGCTGGGGATTCTAGACCACATGACATATGCAGGTCCCCGACCTACATATACCAACCTACCCTCGGATCCTCTAAAACAAGAACGGGTCCGCGCCACCCGAGAACACAGTACTCCACCATTCTAGCCCATGGCCATGTGGGTACACGCTATTCCTGCCATCTCTCCACTCCCAGTGCGCGAGTAGCCATTCTCGTAATAGAATTGCCAAGTTCAGGCTTACCGGAGTATGTGGTTAGTACTACAAATTCTCACCTCATGCAATTCAACAACGGACGTGCCTTAACCGACACAGGCGGAAAGAACCTGCTCACAAGACCTCCATGTCTTGTGGCTCACACACATCGAGTCCGCCCGGTCTAGATTTATTACTCCACATTCCCATATCACATGCTAACATTATTAACCAATGTTCCATTTGTTTCTTGCAGGTGGCAGGTAGTCACCTGACCTTCATCGTTCCACGCATGGCTAAGCAAAACTAGGTATATAAGAGTTTAAAACTGGTAATATGGTAAATATGGAATAACAATGGTGGTAATGCACCAATTAGGCTTTTACTTAGCTCCTAATCACTTAATGCAGTAACAGAAAGCAAAAGCGAAATTAATTTATAAAACGCAAGGTAGGGTTGTATGCATTTGGGGCTTGCCTTCGTTGACGGAAAAGTCCGGTTCCTGCGACGTTACACAAGTATTTGATCCGACCTCAACAGACGGATTAACCTCTTCAACAGCTTGATTAACTACCACGTTTTCACCTTCGTTCACTACACGTAATAACAATGCCATGTTTAACATGATGTGGAATTCGAAACATGATGCTCGATGATGGATGAAAAATTACTAATTTGAATACAACTTTCCTTCGCGGTACAGTTGCAAGTCAGACAAACTAAATCTTTTTCGCAACACATGCATCAACTGCCAAGGATCATTAACAACAAATGACCCAAGGTCATCACTCAATCCAAAATTACAATCAAAACCTAAATCATTAAAGGTTACTATTTGCTTTTATGAATTAATTATTTAATTCAAAACTATGAAATAAATCAACTTATCCCAATTGAGCTCAAAATTTTAGTACATGTTTATTACATGTTAACTAAGTGGCAAAACAAATTTCATAATTTTTGGATAAATAAATAAGCCTAGAAAAATCCTGGAAATCCATTTATGAATAAATTGAGCAATTTTTATCACATTTAAAAATTACTGAAAAACACTATTTAATATTTTTATTAAATACTATACATCTCAGAGAAGTCACACAAAAATTTTCATAATTTTTGGAGCTCTAAATAAATCTACACAAAAATAACAAAAACAGACACTATTCATTCAAATCTGAAAATAGAAAAATCCATTTGAACGCTGAGTCACTAACATCGGACCCCACCTGTCATCTTCTACCTCCCGCGTGTTGACTACGACGACGACGGCGCTGACCGGCGCAAACTCACCGACGGTGAGTCCAAAGACGATGGTCAAGGTACCAAAATGACCACATCATCACGGCGCATCGACTGAAGGTACTAGCTAGACGAATTACTACGAGTTACGAGCTTGGCGTCGGCCATGGCGGACGCGGTGGCACGGCAGTGCTACGCCGGCGAAACGAAGCTAAAAACGGGGAAACAGAGGGCATGGGAAGGTCCAGTAGCTTACCACGAACACGTTCAAGCAAGAATTAAGGCCGGAGAAACAACGGGGAAGCGGGGCGACGTTCACAGCGATCACGGCGGTGCGAGCAATGACGACGGCGGTGTTCCAGTGACTGTGGTGGACAAAATGAGCAATCAACAAGATATTAAGCACCACGGCATCACGGAGAAGCTGAAACAATGCTTCCCGAGATTAGAAGCTCACCGTAGAGTGCTGGCCACGACGGCGCTCGCTCGACGGGGACTCTACCGGCCGTGAGGAAGAAGGCGATGAAACTCGAGTTCCCGGTGAAGACAAGCCAAATTGGTGGGTCAGATGGACGCGCAAAGTTCGGGCGGAGCTGGGACTAGCTTAACAGCGACGGTGGAGCACGACAACGACGGCACGGGCTCGCCGGAGATGGAGCAGCGGTGACGGGAAAAACAGAGAGCGAAGAAAGAAGAACGGCGGTGGCTCCAGAGCTTTATAGGGCGGCCAAGGAAGCACAAGGAAGCCACGACGAAGCCTTCAGCGCACCAACGTGACGCCCAGACGGCCACGCGCGCGAATGGAAGCAAGCCGAAGCTCGCCGGCGGTGTAGCGCAAGCGGTGAACACTGTTCACAGTAATTACAAGTTTGCCATTCGCCAAATTTCACAAATTACTCTCAAATTTTCATAACAACTCAAAAATCTCCAAAAACAAAAGTTGTTCAAAATCAAAAGTTCTACAACTTTGCTTCTATAACCATCTCCTAATTCGGTCTAGATTTTGAAATGAACTTTTGAGTTTGAATCGAGAAATTTAACGAATTACGCCTTTTTAATTTACTCAAATTTTTTCTAAACAACTTGAAAAACTCCAAAGATAAACTTTGCTTAACTAGTCCAGCCCTACACTTTTGCTTCAAGGCTCAACCCCAAAATATGCTTAGATTTTGAAATGGATTTTCAGGGTAGGATTTACATGCTGAAACGCGGGGTTTTCTCGAAAAATTCAAAACCCAGACAAACTTTGAACTTGAGTCAAACAATACAATTCAACACTCATTACACAATTGTAAACTTGTTTTAGTAAATGCACATCAAAGTTTTCGCCAAATGTCAAATGCTTTGCAATGCATATGATGACATGTCAGATTTTAATATTTAAACACCCGAGGTGTTACACTAAGTTCATTGGTAAACCATGGATAGTCTCAAAGAAGAAAGTCATTTGGGTACCAAAGAGCCTAGTGACTAACCTTCAAAGACCCAAGCAAGTTTGGGTACCTAAAAAGAATTGATCTTCTTTTGTAGGTCAATTATAAAGCCGGAGGAATGCATTGGGTTCTTGATAGTGGGTGTACTCAACACATGACCGGTGATGCAAGAATGTTCAACTTAATTAACACCAATGGCAATGATGATTATGATAGTATCACATTTGGTGACAATGGTAAAGGCAAGGTCAAAGGGCTTGGTAAGATTGCAATATCTAATGATATGAGCATATCCAATGTGTTGCTAGTAGAGAGCTTGAATTTCAATTTGCTATCCATGGCACAATTGTGTGATCTTAGATTCAAATGCATATTTGGAGTAGATGATGTAGAGATCATAAGTGTAGATGGCTCTAACTTGATCTTTAAAGGCTTTAGATATGAGAATCTATACTTGGTTGATTTCAATGCTAGTGAAGCTAGATTGTCTACATGCTTGTTCACTAAGTCTAGCATGGGTTGGTTATGGCATAGAAGGCTTGGTCATGTTGGAATGAAACAATTGAATAGATTGATTAAGCATGATTTAGTTAAAGGCTTGAAAGATGTTGTGTTTGAAAAGGATAAGCTTTGTAGCTCTTGTCAAGCCAGCAAACAAGTTGGAAACACACATCCAAAGAAAAGCATGATGAGCACTAGTAAAGCATTTGAGTTATTGCACATGGATTTGTTTGGGCCAACACAATACACTAGTATCGGTGGAAATAAATATGGCTTTGTGATAGTGGATGACTACACTAGATACACATGGGTATTCTTTGTAGTGGACAAAAGTGATGTATTTGCAACATTCAAATCATTTGTCAAAGGCATTCACAATGAGTTTGAAACAACCATCAAGAGAGTTAGAAGTGACAATGGTAGTGAGTTCAAGAATACTAGAATTGATGAGTTATGTAATGAATTTGGAATTAGACATCAATTCTCGGCCAAATACACTCCACAATCAAATGGCCTTGTTGAGAGAAAGAATAGAACACTCATTGATATGACAAGGTCTATGCTTAGTGAGTACAATGTGAGTCAATCCTTTTGGGCAGAAGCTATCAACACGGCTTGCTATTGTAGCAACCGCCTCTATTGTCACCGGTTGAAAGAGAAGACATCATATGAACTCTTGAATGGTAGAAAGCCCAACATTGCATATTTTTGGGTCTTTGGTTGCAAATGCTATATCTTGAAGAAAGACACAAGATTGGGCAAGTTTGACAAGAAATATGATGAAGGATTCCTACTTGGCTATTCCACTACAAGCAAAGCATATAGAGTTTGGAATTTGGATAGTGGTACTCTTGAGGAAGTTCATGATATTGAATTTGATGAAACCAAGGGTTCACAAGTAGAAGATGAGAACTTAGAAGATGTTAGAGGCATTCAACTTTCAAATGCCATGAAGAACATGGATGTTGGTGAATTGAGGCCTAGGCAAGTGAATGATGATGAAGATGATCAAGTGCAAGTGCTCTCTAATTCAAATGTGCAAGATGATACAAATCAAGCTAGTACAAGTAACTCTCATGACATTAATCAAGGTCAAGTGGCTAGTACATCATCTCAACCCAATGATCTAGCAAGTGCAAGCAATCAAGTTCCATTGCTCCAACCAACAAGTATTGCAAGAGATCATCCTTTGGATACAATCATTGGAGATATTTCAAGAGGTGTACAAACAAGATCAAGATTGGCATCATTTTGTGAACACTTCTCATTTGTGTCATCCATTGAACCAAAGAAGATAGATGAAGCTTTGAAAGATGTTGATTGGGTCAATGCTATGCATGAAGAGCTAAACAACTTCACAAGAAATTAAGTATGGGAAATGGTAGAAAGACCAAAGGGACACAATGTGATTGGAACCAAATGGGTCTTTAGAAACAAGCAAGATCAAGATGGGATAATAGTAAGGAACAAAGCAAGATTGGTAGCACAAGGATATACACAACTTGAAGGTCTTGACTTTGGAGAAACATATGCCCTGGTTGCTAGATTGGAAGCAATTAGAATCTTGCTAGCCTATGCTTGTGCCCACAACATCAAGCTCTATCAAATGGATGTCAAGAGTGCATTTCTCAACGGTTATATCAATGAAGAAGTATATGTTGAGCAACCTCCTGGTTTTGAAGATGACAAGAAACCCAACCATATGTACAAGTTGAAGAAGGCATTGTATGGCTTGAAGCAAGCACCTAGAGCATGATATGAGAGATTGAGGGACTTCCTCCTCTCTAAAGGGTTCACAATGGGCAAGGTTGACACCACTCTTTTCATCAAGAAGATTGGAAAAGATCTATTTGTATTGCAAATCTATGTTGATGACATCATATTTGGATCAACAAATCAAGAGTTTTGTGATGAGTTTGGAAAGATGATGGCTAATGAGTTTGAGATGTCCATGATTGGAGAATTAAGTTACTTCCTTAGTCTTCAAATCAAGCAATTGAAGAATGGTACATTTGTGAGTCAAGGCAAGTACATCAAGGACATGATCAAGAAGTTTGGAATGATTGATAGCAAAGTCATTAGCACACCAATGGGAACCAATGGCAACTTGGATAGTGATGCAAGTGGAAATATGGTAGATCAAAAGTTGTATCGGTCTATGATTGGAAGCCTACTCTATGTGACCGCATCAAGGCCGGATGTTATGTTTAGTGTATGCATGTGTGCAAGATTTCAAGCCTCACCAAGAGAGTCATTTGAAGGCTACAAAGAGGATATTGAGGTACTTGAAGCATACACCAAATGTTGGTTTGTGGTATCCCAAAGGAGCAAAGTTTCAGCTAGTTGGTTATTCCGACTCAGATTATGCGGGATGCAAGGTTAAAAGGAAGAGCACCTCAGGCACATGTCAATTGTTGGGAAGATCACTTGTTTCATGGTCATCAAAGAAGCAAAATAGTGTTGCATTATCAACCGCCGAAGCCGAATACATATCCATCGGTAGTTATTGTGCGCAAATACTTTGGATGAAGGCCACCTTGAGTGACTTTGGAATCAATTTCAAGAAAGTGCCATTGCTATGTGACAATGAGAGTGCAATCAAGTTGACAAACAATCTGGTTCAACATGCAAGAACAAAGCACATTGATGTCCGCCACTATTTCATAAGAGATCACCAACAAAAAGGGGACATTTGCATTGAGAGTGTAGGCACCGAAGATCAACTTGCCGATATATTCACCAAGCCATTGGATGAGAAAAGGTTTTGCAAGCTAAGGAATGAGTTGAACATATTAGATTTCTCAAATATGTGTTGATGCACCCCACTCATATGACATGCCTCTCCTTCGAGCAATCTAAGGTAAAAGTTGATTGGCATGACATACATCCTTGCTAAGGACATGTTTAGTGCATCTAGTTAAATTTTCAATCTTATTAGGACCTTGCAAGTGGTTCTATCTTATTAGGCTCATTCATGAAAATCAAATAAATTTTGATGTCAATATGGTATCACTATTGCTTCTATGCTTGACTTGATCTAGTGATGGCATATGACATGTTTATGGGCTTGTAAACCTAGTGTTTAATCTAGAAAATGAACTATAAGTGTTTAACTCAACATGGTACAAGATAACCCTTATTTGGAGGTGTGAAGAAGCTTGTCCTTGGATCAAACCAAGTTAAATATCTTTGGGAAATAATCTAGAATTGAACCAAATTTGGGAAAATGATCCTCACCTCATTGATTGACATTGATAATCTCGACCCTACAAGTAATACTATCTACATTTAGAACCTTTGTGGTCATTGATGACAAAGGGGGAGAGAAACAAAGATAAGGGGTTTGGGGAGAGAAACAAACATAAAGAAAGATATCTTGATATATGACATAGGGGGAGAGATATGACAAAGGAAAGGGATCAACTAAAAATTATGAGCACACAAGTAGGGGGAGCAAGCTCATGAACTTGTATGGTGCATTTGAATGTGCATTTCATATGTTTGCTTGCATAGCACAAGTATTAAATTTACACATACATGCTTGTGTGATGAATGTTAGTTGTAAGATTGAATGGTGAAATGAAATCACTAGATAACTTTCATTTCCAAGTAAGTCTTTACAAGTGATATCTTTTCAAAATATGTCTCCAAGTGATATAGAACTAACCATGGTGCTAAGGATGGTATTTTAGTGCACTCCGATTGGTATCACGCTTCAAAGGTCCATCTTTTATACCTTAGCATCATATGGTAGACATTGACTCTTACATTTCCTATTTAAGCATATGTGCAAGCTACATCCAAATTCTTAGCACATATGTAGGGGGAGCAATTGCTACCATTTAGGGTTCATGAAACTTGTCCATATCTTTTTACACATGGTAAATATGCTTGGGCAAGCAACATGGATTCAATTGAATTTAAATTCATATCTTTGTATAAGGGTTGTCATCAATTATCAAAAAGGGGGAGATTGAAAGCTCTAGTTTGGTTTTGGTGAATTGATGAAACCCTAAGTGCTAACCTAGTTTATCAAGTGATTATGAGATAGGTAGCACACTTCAAGTAGATAAGCTAATGAAGATCATAGCATGACAATGGTGATGGTATGGCGATGATCAAGGGCTTAGACTTGAAAAGAAGAAAGAGAAAAACAAATAGCTCAAGGCAAAGGTATAACTTGTAGGAGCTATTTTGTTTTGGTGATCAAGACACTTAGAGAGTGTGATCACATTTAGGTTTGATAGTCATACTATTAAGAGGGGTGAAACTCGTATCAGAATACGATTATCAAAGTGCCACTAGATGCTCTAACTCATTGCATATGCATTTAGGATCTAGTGGAATGCTAACACCCTTGAAAATATTTGTGAAAATATACTAACACATGTGCACAAGGTGATACACTTGGTGGTTGGCACATTGGAGTAAGGGTGGAGAAGTTAGAAGTGAAAATAGAGGTGATGCCAGCGTCGGTCAAGTGACCGGATGCTGGTTCCAAAAGCACCGGACGCTGACTGCCTACGTCCGGTCATGTTGACTAGCGGTACAGAGGCTAGGGTTTACCACTGGACGTTGGGCTGTGTCCGGTCGAGGTAGACTGGACGTGTCCGGTCGAGGAAAACCAGGGTTCGACCCTTACTGTACTCGACCGGACGCTGAGGCACCAGCGTCCGATCAGTTTTACTAGAGTGTCTGGTCAACTTGGTAGCCGTTGGAATCTGACGAACAACGTTTGAAGCTGGTGATGCGTGGCATCCATCTGTGGACCGGACGCTGAGTCCAGGGTCTGGTCAGTAAGACCGGTGCGTCCGGTCAGAGCGCAGTGTACCCAGTGAAGGGGTACAACGGCTCTATTTCGTGGGGGCTTCTATTTAAGCCCCAAGGCTAGCTATGGCTCATATCTTTGGCCATTTTCATTGACATAGCAACCTTGTGAGCTAAGCCAAAGTCCTCCCACTCATCTACATCATTGATTCATCATCATAGTGAGATTGGGAGTGATCCAAGTGCATTGCTTGAGTGATTGCATCTAGAGGCACTTGGTGTTCGTGTTTCGCTGTGGATTTCGCTTGTTACTCTTGGTGGTTGCCGCCACCTAGACAGCTTGGAGCAGCGAGGATCGTCGAGCGGAGGTGGTGATTGTCTCTGGCTCCGATCATGATGATTGTGAGGGGTTCTTGACCTTTCCCCGGCAGAGAGCCAAAAGGTACTCTAGTGAATTGCTCGTGGCTTGTGTGATCCTCATCTTGTGTTGGTTGTGTGGCACCCTATTGAGGGTTTAGCGTGTGAAGCCAATTAGCGCGTGAACCTCCAAGTGAGTGAATCGCCACAACGAGGACTAGCTTACCGGCAAGCAAGTGAACCTCGGTAAAAATCATTGTGTTCATCATTGATTCCGAGGTGATTGGTCTTCATTGTTATTCATCTTTGTGATTGATTGGTTCTTCATCTACACGGTGGTATAACTATCTTAATCACTCTCTTTACTTTACCGCAAACTAGTTGACAAGCTCTTTAGTGTAGCTAGTTATGAGAGCTTGCTTGCTTGCTTGGTGTGGCTCTTTAGTTAAGTTTTTGAGAGCACACTAACATAGGGTAGTGTCATAGCTCTTGTGTGAATCAACACTATCTAAACTAGAATTGTGGTAGGTGGCTTGCATTTTAAGTAGGCTATCGCAATACTTGCTTCGCCTCATAATTGTCTAACCTTTTGTTAAGTGTTGTTGAAGAATTTTTATTAGGCTATTCACCTCCCCTCTAGCCATTAGGACCTTTCACCATCACGTTCTCCTCCTCCAGCACCTCATCACGTGGCGAGGGAGGAGACCGCTGCCTCATGTGGCTACTGCCCCTGGTCCTCCTCTCGTCACCTCCTGCGGATGCTGCCTCGGACGACGACCCCTCACCTCGAAGGAGAGGGCGGTCTCTCCCGTAAACCGAGGGCGTGTCATGGCGTGGACGTCTGCTCGCCATCTTTGTTCAATCACCTGCAATCACAAAGAATGAACAAGACTAATTAGTACATATATTAGAAATAGATTCAAAATATATAAACAAAACACAAATTAAAAAAACATAGTATTACACGTATTAGGAATAATCTTCATGATTGGGATCATAGGTCTCATCATCACTGTCAAAATTGTCCAAATGGGCAACACTATCCGAAGGTTCTATGTTGTCATCGTAGTCATTGCCTAGAAGTAATCGCTCAAGCATTGCTATGTCCTTGGCATTTACCACCACATCTCCATCGACCTCGCCATCAACCATTTCGTTGTCTACTTCCATTTCAATTGCTTCGGGTAAGACTATCTCAAACGTGCCTGGTAGCCCATCTTCTTGATAGAACTATCCATCATATGTGTTTGCATTGAAGTTGTAATCATCATCGTTTGGGGCAGGTAGTTTACCATGTGGAGATACCTGGTGCACAATAGCCCAACCCTTAAGATCCTCTTTGTCTTGGTTGGCGTATCGAGTATAATACACCTGCACAGCCTGTTGAGCCACAATGTAGACATCTTTTCCAGGATAGATGGAATCTTCTCGAATCTCGACTAGCCCAAGATGAGGGGTTCATCTTGTTGATCGAGGATTAAACCAGTGGCATTTGAACATGATAGGTTTAAGAGGTTTGTCTCCATGAAATAAGAGTTCATAGATTTCCTCAACTCTACCATGATAGTTGAGGCCATCAGTGTCGGGCGTACAAACTCCGCTATTTGTGGTTTTCGTTTGGGCCGAATCTGCTTGTAACTTGTTGTGTGGAAGCGATATCCGTTCACGTCATAGCCGGTAAATGACTTCACCCTAACGTCACAGCCATTTGCAACCTATTTCAACTTGTCACTCATGGACAAACCGGTCTAGGCCTGCAAGGTGAAGCATGATAGATAGTTATATTAATCAAACGTACGATCACCTTGGACGATCGAACGTACGAGCTAAATTGGACATTACCTTTTGTTTGAACCAAGAAATGAAATCAGGCCTCCCTGCTCCCGCACCCCGTGAAACAAGGGTGTCTTGTTCATGCGAGGTAGGATCCCTTGATTGATGCCAGAATTCACGAACAAATTCCCTGTCCGAACGAGAATCAATGGGGTTGGATGCAGAATAGTGACGGCGTATTGAAACAAGTTCGTTGCGAACTTACTTGATGAACGGCTACACCTCGGTAAGGTTATTCAACACATATAGCATGATACTGCGCCACTCTTCATTTCCCAATAGCTTTGGGTTGATCCACTTGCACTGCCGAGTTGGCCTTGGAAAAGGCTGAGGGTCAATTCATTTTCGCCAGCATTGTAACGAGGGAGTGGATTATGATTTCTACGAAGGTTCGGCTTGTAGTATTGCGTTGTGAAGTTTGCCACCTCCTCCCGAAGGCATGCCTCTGCAATGGAAGCCTCAATTCTGGCTTTATTTGTACATTTTTTGCGAAAAGTCTTTAGACATCTCTTGATTGGATAGCACCAACGGGCCTACATGGGCCCCCCCAAATGTGCCTCAGATAGGAGGTGCACAATCAGATGCTGCATCGGTAAGAAGAAGCCGGGTGGAAAGATTTTCTCTAGCTTACAGAGCAACACATGTGCCGCTTTTTCTAAGTCCTGAGCAACGGTCTGAGATATCTCCTTGGCACAAAGCTGGTGGAAGAAAAATCTCAACTCTGCCAGCACTAGCCAAACATGCTCAGGGACATAGCCTCGGACTATCGCCGGAAGAAGCTGCTCAATCCATATGTGGACATGTGGTAGTCATGACTCTTCATCCCGTTGACTCGCAGAGTGCCTAAGTTCACTCCCCTGCTAAGATTCGCTGCATATCCATCTAGGAACATTAACGTCTAGATCCATTTTAGTACTTCCCTCCTTTGATTGATTTGCAAGACAAAATTGACCTTAGGCCTTTTCCAGTTCTTGTTTCGGCCACTAGGAGGCTGCATCGCTTGATTCGGTCTATCGCACAACGTCGCTAGGTCTACTCTAGCCTTAACGTTGTCCTTAGACTTGTCAGTGTCCATGAGAGTTCCCCAAAGTGCCTCGGCGATATTCTTTTTAGTGTGCATTACATCAATATTATGTGGCAGAAGAAGGTCATCGAAATAGGAGAGCCTCGTCAAGCCGGACTTATGAGTCCACATATGTTCCTCACCATATCCCACAAAACCACCTTCTTCATTGGGTACGAGAGCATCTATTGGAGCATGAACCTCGGCACCAGTCCTCAAGTGCGGTTTAGGGTCTATCACTTTGACACCTTTCGTAAAGCTCTTGATGTCTTCTCTGAATTCATGGTCTAGAGGGAGGAACTGACGATGCTAGTCGAACGACGAATACTTGCCACCCTTCTTCAACCAAATGAACCTCATAGCTTCCTTGCATATTGGGCATGGGAACTTCCCGTGAACACACTAGGCGGCAAATAACCCATATGCCAGGAAGTCATGCAGGGAGTAGTGGTACCAAACGTGCATTTTGAAGCTTGTCTTTGTAGCTCGGTCATATGTCCATACCCCCTTCTCCCAAGCGTGGATCAATTCATCAATCACAGGCTCCATGAACACACCCATATTACTCACCGGGTGTCCAGGAATTATCAACGACAAGAATACGTTATGCCGTTGAAAGGAGATGCCGGGAGGGAGATTGAGGGGGATAACAAAAATGGGCCAGCATGTGTATGGGGCAGCCATCATTCCATAAGGATTGAACCCATCTATTGCCAGCGCGACACATACATTACGGGCCTCAGCTGCTTTGTCATGATGTTTGTCATTGAAGTACGTCCATGCTTCAGCATTAGACGGATGTACCATCTTCCTAGGATTGTACCGTTTGCCATCTTTGTGCCATGTCATCTGTTTCACGGATTTCTCGATCATGAATAGCCGTTGGATCCTCAGCAGGAAAGGAAGGTGCCGTAGCACTCTCGCGGGGATCGGAAGCTGCTTTTTCTGACCATCACCAGAGTCTACCTCCAGGTACCTAGAGGATTTACACTTCGGACAGTAATTTGCGTCCTTGTGATCACATGTGGAGATGTCTGGGTTTTAGGCATCCGACGTCATAACTTGCTCGAAACCTTTTCATTTTTTTACCATAGTCTACACATGCGATAACATGACACCTCGACAAGTTTCGTGATTTTCGGACTTCGTATGGATTTTATATAATTTAAAAACACTTTTCTGACAAGTTCCTCGTCATGTTACGTGAAGAAGATGCCCGAAATTTGATGCGAGTTCGTGGATAGGGACTCAACATACACCAAATACCATGAATAACATTTTTCGAATCACTAAATTGCATTATTCCATCCACCTGCAGTTCAAATTTGAAATATTCGAAAAAATCAACGAAAAAAAATAAATTAGGGAAATATATCAAAAAAGTCAAAATTGGCCCAAATTTTAAAATTGAGTTTTAAATAATGTATTATAGCACCACAAAAATATTGGGTTCAAAAAACCAAAAAAAACTTTGCCGAGGGCCTGGCCAATGGCCCTCGGCAAAGAAAATTTAAAAATAAAAATAAAAATAAAAAATCTTTGCCAAGGGCCTAGCCTGGCCCTCGGCAAAGGGGATCTTTGCCGAGGGCTTGGCCAATGGCCCTCGGCAAAGAAAATTTAAAAAATAAAATAAAACATCTTTGCCGAGTGCCTGACGGCGGGCACTCGGCAAAGACTGACGCCAGTGGCCGCCGTGACCCATCCGGCCATACTTGCCGAGGGCCAATTTGCCGAGGACTAGGCCATCGGCAAAGATTTATTTTGCCGAGGGCCGTTTCTTTGCCGGCAAAGGCCTCTTTACCGAGGGCCTATCTTTGCCGAGGGCTCCTGGGCTGGCCCTCGGCAAATAGAGCCTTTGCCGAGTATCTGAGATCTAGCCCTCGGCAAACCCAGAAGCCCTCGGTAAAGGATGGGTTTCCAGTAGTGGAGCTAGCTGCCATCATTCCTAGTTCTGTTTTCTAGGTGGTGCATATTGATCGAACAAGACATGTTTTTTTGTCTCAAATCATATGCATTGTTTACCTCACCCATTGTGACGCTGCTTTGGTAAATTACGATGAGACGGTCTTGCCACAGAACCGGACAACATCAATGTTGAAGTTTATTTCGTCATGAGTCAGCTGAACTACTAAGTCAAACCTTGGGTGTCTAGGTGGCCGGCCCCATATGTCGGTAGTGGCCTTGTGAAAAGATGTGGTGACAGGAGTATATGAATGTGTCAAGGATCTACATGAACCTATGTTATCTTTATGTTTCTCGAGGGCCTATATGTAAAAAAAGAAATGTGAACCCAAGCAGCAATTGATCACGCGCGCTCAACGAACTACGTCATCCAATTGTGGAATCTCGTTCTCACCATCCAATTTGAGATTCAAACTTCTTATAAAGATGATGAATAATTAAGTGGTTCTTGTATTTGATGGCTCTATGCGTATGTAGGGAGTACTTACTACTTTTTGTGAAAAAAAAAGATGCTGTAGCTAGTTATAATTTGTCGCCATGGCCAGCGAGGGGTAGCTAGTTACAGCATGTTCGGGAGGCCGTATCGTATCGTGGATTATTTACTGCTGGCTGGTTTGGTGTGAGAGAAAAACACTGTTCCCGGCTGAAAATTTACGATCGTTTACGAGCAAGCGAACAGGCTACAACTACGGTCAATCGATAAATTGAGGTAGCCATTGACTGCATGCCAAGAATAAAGACAGCTAAAAAAACAGGTTTCGAAATGTAGGCAAATTTGGAAGGAAAAATGAAAAGTAGCTTAGAACGAACTAGCATTAGTCTTTTAAGTATAGTAGTTAATCACTGCCAGCAAAATGAGATGTGGCGGCAAAATTTAAATCTGTGTCCATATATGTGACCGTTTATATATTTTCTAATAATCAGGAGATTGGTGTGTGAAAGGGTTTATAATAATTTAGGGTTTAGGGTTTATAATACTAGTTGTCGGACGTGGCTCGATGCGATTGGCTGAGCCATGCATGGCGTCCGTTTGAAACCGCGCATGTCTCCCGCGCTCTCCATTCCTTATTTTGAATTGCTTACGAGCTGTCATCTGTATGCATGTAACGGCGCGCGGCTTTGACCTACAGTTAACCCAGCAGGGCAGGGACGCAGGGTGAGAAAGAGAAACCGATGCATGCATATATGTAACCAAATAACCTGCCGGCAGCTGCCTATAGCTCTTCCGGTTGGTTCTACAAATACCCAGCCCGCACAGCGCTTCCCTGCTTCCATCGAATCGACCGATCAATCGACCATTCATAGCTAGGATTTCCATCAATCAATCAAACCATATAATCTGTGCTTGCAGCTAGGAGCTAGGTAGCCACTACAGGAACTGCTGGCTTCCCCGAGTGACAGTTGCACTCGGGGAAGGCCCAGTTGCAGTCGGGGAAGTCTTCCCCGAATGTAACACTCGGGGAAGAGCCTCCGGCTAATCCTCCCACGGGAAAGGCATCTTCCCCGAGTGTCGAAAATCGTGCACTCGGGGAAGGCTTTGCCGAGTGCCGTGCTGGCACTCGGGGAAGACTTGACGTCGTTGGCCGACGGCCGACGTCGTTTTTTTTTATTTTCTTCCCCGAGTGCAACACTCGGGAAAGATTTTTGATTTTTTTTAAATACTCTTTGCCGAGTGCCGCAGCTCAGGCACTCGGCAAAGAAATTTGTTTTTTTAATCCCTCTTTCCCGAGTGCCACAGCACATGCACTCGGGAAAGCCACCTCTAAAATTCTTTTTTTTTGTTTTTTGCTTTTTCATGTAAACAACAAATCATATATATATATCACAAACCACAAATCAACACCAATATGTCACAAACCACATTTATATATCACAAACGATCAAATTTGTCCGAAATCCACAATATATTACAAACCACACGTTCAAAAGTACACACTATTCCAAGTTCACAAGTTCAATACATAAAAACGACTCCGAAGGCGGCTCACGGCGACTGTGAGGGGTGGGACGCCCCAGCGTGCGATCCCAGCGACGGTCCAGGTGGGGATGGCCCGACGTGCGATGCCGGCGACCCTTCGACATGGTTCGACGCCGCCCCCGATTGATGCTGCAAAAAAGAGAGGAGATTGCACGTGAGTGACAAGATAAAAATGTAAGGAGTGTAAAGAAAAGTTGAAAATTTCGGCAGCACCTCCCCTGCACGGGAGGTTTCCAAAACCTGCAAGAAAAACGTCGGCACGAAGGCCGACAACCACATTTCCAGCACGAAGGCCAACACATCAACAAATCCGGCACGAATGCCGACACATCAACAAATCTGGCACGAAGGCCATCACTAGGTTTGACACTAAGCATGAGCAAAGAAAGTAAAACATCCGTACTCATACTCACCGGAGTAGACTCTCGACGATATGGTGGTGGTGGTGCAAGCAGCCCTGCTGGGATCTCCCAACCTTGTTGCTGCCCAAGTTGTTGCACGAACTTGAGCAAACCATCTTGCTGGGCCTCCAAAGCTTGTACCCTCTGACGCTCGAACTCCCGCTCGGCCCGCTCAGCCTCCCACTCAGCCAGCAAACTCTTTTGCTGAGCCCGAAGTTGCTGTAGCCCGGCCTGCAACATTTGACCCCAATGTTTCAATAATGCAGAGCTAAGGAACGTAAAAGTGAAAGAACGACGAATGAAACTGGAATACTTACCTGGATTGAAGCCACCGCTGTCGGCCGTTGGCTTATGGGCACGCTAGAGCTCGTGCTCGCTGCTCGTAGGTGGTTGAGAGGAGGAGTACAGCCCATCTCGAGGATGCCGTCGCCCATGTAAAACCGCCCATGCTTCTTGCCTTACCCAATCCTCATCACTAGCTTAGGATCAAGGCACTCCTCGGTCCTCGGATCGTAGTCCGATCCGTGGACTAACCTTGACTTCTCCATGTACGAACTGAGGCGGGTGTGGACGCTGGAGTTGGTGTACGCCTCTGGGCCCGCATCCAGGTTGTACTCGATGTTGGACTTTGTCGGGCCCATGTGGGCCAGAGCATACGCCGTGAGTTGGCCAATTGGCTGGCCACCGTGTGCCGCCTCCGCATGGAAACTAACCCATCTATGTATCCGCGGGCTATCCAATTACACCTGGACAATCCGAAACAGATACGGTCATAGATATGCGGAGATCCGCATACCTCCAACCGTATCTGTTTCGGACGGGAGACGCCTAACTGGGCTACACCGATCTACGTACGACAACGGTAAGGAAAAGAGCTTAATTATACCTAGGGTGGCGGTGGAGAAAGGCTAGCGACACAGTGGCGAGTCAGCGCTGTGCAGGCAGGACCGTAGCGCCGACGAAGACAATCGGGGTCACCTAGGTGCTCCGATTCCCCTGCGACAGGTCCTGCTCTGCAAAAGAAGAAAAATAGCACTATAAGTACAAAATTTCGGCAGAACCTCCCCTGGACGGGGAGGTTTCGATAACCTACAAGAAAAACTGTCGGCACGATGGCCGACGTCCACATTTGGGGCACGATGGCCCACACATCCACAATTCCGGCACGAAGGCCGTCAACACATAAACGGCGCGATGGCCGACAACCAGAATGGGATGGTTCGTATACCTTGGGCGTTGGCGGGACGTGCACGCGGAGAAGAAGACGCCGACAACGGGACGGGACGTGGCGACGGAGGCACCTCCTCCCCTTCTCCTCCTCGGCCTCCTACTCCTCTCCTCGCCGGCCTCCTCCTCCTTCTTCCTCCTTCTCCTCCCCTTCCCCTTCTTCTTCTCCTTCTTCTTCCTCCTCTTCCCCTTCCTCCTCCTTCTTCTTCCTCCTTCCTCCTCCTTCCTCCACCTACCTCCTCCTTCTCTGCTCCCTGACCAGCGGCAGAAGGAAAGGCTAGACGAGGCAGAAGGAAAGGCACGGACAGATGGACATGGACAGACGGAGGGAAAGGCTGGACGGGGCCGGGGCCGGGGCTGGGAGCGCCAGGCGGCTTGCCTCGGGGCCGGCCGCAGGGGCCGGGGAGGGGGCGCGCCGGCGGGGCTGAGCCGTCGTCTCGGGCTGTGGGGGGGGGGCGCCGGCGGGGCCTGCGGGGGCTGCGGGGGCGCGCGGCGCGGGGGGCTAGCTGCGGCGACGGCGGGGGCTACGGGTGCGCGCGGCGTGGGGGGCGAGCTGCGGCGGTGGCGGGGGCTGCGGGGGCGCGGTGGCGCTGGGCCGACGAGCGGTGTGGCGGTGGCGCGGGCGCGGCGAGCGACAGCGGTGGAGGGGGCTAGCGGCGGCGGGGTAGCGCATACGGGCGGGCGGGCTGGCGGGCGGCGTGCGGGTGTGGGGTGGCCGAGTAGGTTTAGATAAGGCATGCTGGGCCTTTTTTTACGTCTTCCCTGAGTGCCCTGTCCTGGCACTCGGGAAAAGGCCTCTTCCCCGAGTGCTAGGGAAGGCGCTCGGAGAAGAAATTTTGTTTTTTTTGTTTTTTTTGCCTAATTTTTTTGTGAGGCCTTCCCACATTATTTAAAACTCCCTGTTCAAATTTGGGATAATTTTGACTTTTTTTGTTATATTTCGTTAGTTTTTTTCGTTTCGTTGAATTTTTTTGCATACTTCTAATTTGAACTGCAGGTGCATGAAATAATGGAATTTGGTGATTCAAAAAATTATATTAATGATATTTGGTGTATGTTGAGGCCTTATCCAGGAACTCGCATGAAATGTCGAGCATCTTGTTGATGTAACATGACCAACAACTTGCAGATGTCGAGAAAAATGTATTTAAATTATATAAAATCCGAACGAAGTCCGAAAATCACAAAACTTGTTTGGGCGTCGTGTTATCGCATGTAGAGGCTATGATAAAAAATTGAGAAGGTTTCGAGTAAGTTGCGACGTCGGATGTCTAAAACCCAGACATCTCCGCATGTGATCACTTGTATAGGCATGCGGAGATGTGTGTGTTTTAGGTATCCGACGTCGCAACTTGCTTGAAACCTTCTCGATTTTTTATCATAGCCTCTACATGCGATAACACGACACCCAGACAAGTTTCGTGATTTTCGGACTTCGTTCGGATTTTATATAATTTAAAAACACTTTTCCCGTAAGTTATTCGTCATGTTACGTCAATAAGATGCTCGACATTTCATGCGAGTTCCTGGATAAGGCCTCAACATACACCAAATATCATTAATATAATTTTTTGAATCACCAAATTCCATTATTTCATGCACCTGCAGTTCAAATTCGAAGTACGCAAAAAAAATTCAACGAAACGAAAAAAACTAACGAAATATAACAAAAAAAAGTCAAAATTGTCCCAAATTTGAACAGAGAGTTTTAAATAATGTGGGAAGGCCTCACAAAAAAATAAGGCAAAAAAAAAACAAAAAATCTTTCCCGAATGCCTTTCCTAGCACTCGGGGAAGGCAGCCTCTTCCCCGAGTGCCCTGTTCTAGCACTCGGGAAAGGGCCTCTTCCCTGAGTGCCAGGGAAGGCACTCGGAGAAGAATTTTTTTTTGTTAAGTTTTAACGGCGTGGGCGGGGTGGACCGTCAAGTAACATGTTTCTTTGCCGAGTGCCGATCTTTCCCGAGTATTGCACTTGTGAAAGAGGGCCTTTGCCGAGTGCCGCTCTTTATCGAGTGTCAGGATTTCTGCGGCACTCGGAAAAACCTCTCTTCCCCGAGTGCAATTCTTCCCCGAGTACAATACTCGGAGAAGATTCTCTTTCCTAAGTGTCTGATTTTTGACACTCGAAAAGCCAGCAACACTCGGAGAATTTTGCCTCTCCCGTAGCGACGGCGGCAGCAGTGTCGTCGCTACTACTCTCACCGTCCACGACATGCTCTACTTTTACTGCGACGCTCGCAGCGTGTACGAGCGGTTCATCGGCATGGGCAGCCACCCGGAACAGGCACGGAACGCCGTGGCGCTCCTGCTGTGGCTGGACCAGGCTTTCCACCAGGCGATGCCCATCCGCCGCCTGCCGACCCTGGACGCCACGGCCATCAGCATGGTGGCCAGGGAGGCCAACCGCATCCTGGACTGCCTGCGCGGCCTGCAGCAGCAGAGCCACCACCCCGTCGTGCTCCCGCCCATCCCCTTCATTTCCGCGCTCTGCCAGTGCCACGACGGCGGCATCGACACCGCCT
Organism: Miscanthus floridulus; assembly: GCF_019320115.1. Taxonomy (NCBI): domain Eukaryota; kingdom Viridiplantae; phylum Streptophyta; class Magnoliopsida; order Poales; family Poaceae; genus Miscanthus; species Miscanthus floridulus. Next base: position 5,874,089 of record NC_089586.1, read on the forward strand.
TCTTAGCCTTCAACCAGGACCTCGTCGTGCGCGGCGGCCTGCAGCAGCAGAGCCACCACCCCGTCGTGCTCCCGCCCATCCCCTTCATTTCCGCGCTCTGCCAGTGCCACGACGGCGGCATCGACACCGCCTTCTTAGCCTTCAACCAGGACCTCGTCGTGCGCGGCGTCGCGGACATCCTCGACGGCGTCGGCGCCCTCATCTTCGACGACCGCCTCTACCGCCTGCTGCGCCGCTACCAGACGGGACTCGTCGGTCGCCTGTTGGAGCTCGAGGCGCCTTACACCTGCAGCCCCGTCACCGTGCCAGAGGACTGCCGCTCCATGTTCGTCACGTTCTCAAAGGGGCAGCCCCCCGTCGACCGTGAAGAGATATTCGACTACTTCAGACAGTAAGCTGCATTGCATGCATTCGGTGTTTATATATATCTTTATTTATTTATTTATCTCCTCGATCGATCGCCTTCATTGATTGATGCATGCAAATGCAAATGCTGAAATGCAGCAAGTGGGGCGACTGCATCGTCCGTGTTCTGATGGAGAAGACGACGAGGGGCACGCCGCCCATGTACGGCAGGATCATCTTCAAGAGCGAGGCATTCGTGAGCCTGGTGCTCAACGGCGAGCACACCGTCAAGATCACCATTGGCTACCGCCAGATCTGGCTCCGCAAGTACATCCCGCGCCCGCACACCATCAACAACCTGCAGTGACGACGATGCATATGATTGACTGATTGATGGATCGATCATCGATGAACCACCACCGCACATGTTTTAAGTAGCTACTCCCTCCGTCCCAGAATATCTGTCGCTTTCGCTTCCCGAGAAACAATTTTAACAAAATATATATTAAAAAATATTAATATTTATGATATATAATTGGTATTATCGGAAAGATCTTTGAATCTAGTTTTTTAATAAATTTATTTGGAGATACAAATGTTGCTAGTATTTTGTATAAATCGAGTCAAACTTGTGGCACAAAAACCGAAAACGACAAATAAATTGGGACAGAGGGAGTAGTGTACTAGCTAGCTACTAGCTAGTAGTAGCCATTCCTCTTACATTCCTTTCCATAAACTCTATATATATGTAATATGTATGCACAACTTCAACTCTATGTAATGTAATATGCATGCAATTTTCATTTTATTTGTTAAACAATTAAACAGAGATCGAACACCATGAGTCAAGATTATGTGAGGTTTGCAAGGGGCGATAATTAAATTTCTCAAACAACCTAATTAACCTCTAACTGAAGAAAATGATTTGGTGAGGTGACATTTTCATGGAAATATATATGGAATATAATTCCCAATACCCAAACAAACTACCTGGCACAACATTTCTCCTTCCAAGTAAAACATTTTTTTATCATGCTGTACATTTTTCTTGACTAGAAAATAATTGTTTTGTTCCACCTCAATCCACCATAGACCTTGTTTAGATGTCTATGTATCCACCTCAATCCATGTGTTAAAGTGGTTTGGCGTAGAATTTAAACTAAATTCCACGCCGAACCACTCGAACAGATATGGATTGAGGTGGATACATAGTCATCCAAACAAACCCTTTTGTACTACTAATACAACCTGTTGACAAAACTGCTATAAATGTAACAACTGGTGGTGACATTATAAGAGGGGGTGAATTATTATGCTTCTAAAAAATATTTGTTCTAAAACCAACACAAGATGGACCTATATCAATAATTTGTATCTAAATGTGTTATAGGTTTATCCGGTGTACCTGTCCTACTTCTCAAAAAGCCTTGCAACTAATTCCAATCCTAGAAACAACACATGGCAATTCTAGGAAGGTAATCACAAGAGCAACATTACAAGTAAGTACAAACAGAGTTCGAGAGAGTAGTTCACATACGAGGAAGATAACACAAACATGATTGGCACAAGGGATATCTAAAATGCCAACCCTAGTCCACATTGGAGTAGTGAGTAGTGACCGAGGCTATCTCTCTCCTTTGACATCCCACTACCGCTCATGGCACTTGATCGAGTTCAAGCTGAATGAACCACCCACACTCCACACACAAAGGTGTATGCCACCACTAGCCTCCCATCCATTGACATGTCATCTCGTCGTCTTTACTTCATATCTTAAGCTGCAAAGTCAAGGCTCTCCATGTCCTCATACAAGCATCTTGCGTTGTCGTCGCTCCACACACCAAGCTAGAGGATCAAGCTTGAGCCTCTATAAGGTTTCAAGGTGTCAATGAGCCTCAAAGGCTCCAAGGAGCTCGCAGTAGTACTTGGTGGGATCACTCCTTGATCCCTCCCTAGGTAGCAACACCCAACAATCACTCTCTAGGAAAAATGGCACTAATCATTCTCTACTCTTGTGTTAATTTTCTTGGAAGGTCATATTTAGCTCTTAGGTGGCTTGGATGTTTTCTCAAGTGTGTGGCTTGTTTTGAAGTCTTGCAACCTCAAATGACCGAGTGGGGTGTATTTATAGCCTCAACACCTCAAACTATTCGTTGTTACAACAGCTCAATTTTTCTGCGAATACAAGATGATGTGGCGAGAACGAACACAGTGCGCAATGGGACAGACCATATATATCGTTCACAACTCACAACTACCCGATAGAACTCCAGTTGTCGGCCACAGTACTGAACATCAACTTGTCCGATGCATATCTTCTTATTATCACCGGACCATCCTATATGTGCAACTTACCAACCGTGTCACTTTAAATCTTCTCTAGATCTATGACGTATTGCCTAGAGTCTAGGACCTTATTGTCACCAGACCATCCAGCATGTACAAAGCATCCGGCCCTTTGCATTGACTTGCAACTTCACCATCCTTTTGCTCCAGTGAAGCCTTTCACATGTACACCTTGACCATAGAACTATGTGCCATGTATAATATTCATGCAGTTCAACTTAGAAACACTCCGACGTACACAAGATCACCCAACGCGCGTACAAAGTCATTGTAACATGTATATAACACCTTTTTTATTGCTATGCGAATGGCTGTAAAAATACCAAAATTTTGAAATGTTTTGCTTGGTGCTTGAATTCATGTAGCAATAGGCCAAAATTAAGTCAAACTCTCGCCTCTCACCTCAAATTCAAGTTTAAATAGTGAACCTCATTCAGAACTTGGGCATGCATAATTTTGGTAATATATTTGGCAACATTTTGGACCTATTTGGCATGACTTCAGCTCCGACTCCGAAGCACCTTCTGCGGAGGAGCCATACCAAACACATTTTGATGAGCCGTTTTTGATAATAGTAGGGAGGCCGAAGCCATATCAAGAGAAGAAACCGAAGGCGTAAAAAAGTACGTGGCTCCTAGTGCCCCGGTTCCTCGAGGAGAACATTGAGGAGCCGTGCTAAGCTTGGGCCAAACCGTTAGAATGGGCCAAGCCTTTTTGGGTCCACCGCATCAACCTCCCTTCTTCCCCGCTGGCCAATCCGCCTCGCTGCAGTCTCTCTCCAACAACCGGCTGCAGTCTGTCCGACAACCGGCCGCCCACGGATGCAGGTTCAATAGAAGACAATCAAAAGGAAAATCAGATGGAGATATTGATTGTCCAGACTATTGGTTCCTTCTCTTATATTCATTTTCCTCCACTTCCTAGAAAAAAGAATCTTGCCACGAGAAACATATTGACAACATCAAAACAGCATAAAAATGACAGCACAAGATCCACCTGATCTTTTGTGTGACAATTCACAAATAATGTCTTGTTACATATATGCATGATACAACCTCAAATCCTTGCTACAAAAGTATTTATGTTGATCCATTGACATGCAAGCATTGACATCACACAAACTCTTTATTATACATCAACTTGACTAATTTGCCGGGCAAAATTTTTGTCTTGTATGGCTCATAGCGTGAGCACATGAGTAATGGGGTGGTTCGTTTACTGTACAAATATATGTAGAAGTAACTAAATTTGGATTGCAGGAACAGCTGTATCATGTGCGCTCATGTGTAGTTCTGGATTATCTTTGACAGAGATGAGTATGTCCCCACACACGCGCAGCAAACCCCGACCACGATGATGAACGAGCACGCTGCTACCTGTGAATCCAAATAGATCCCATTAGTTGCATTAGCATGCATTTTCTTTTTCTCGACAAAACGTAAGGGACTCAGATTACAGAGTCTTAGTTCTACCATGTTTCAAAGCAAATCATATTCATCTTTTCTTCATCATCTTTATGCTATTTGCCCATTTCACTTAGGATACAGATATTTCTGCTCATTTGTTCATGAAACAATGCAAAGCTAGTAAATATTATAAATATTATTTACATATATTCATACCTGGTGCCAGCTCACTTTTCTCCTCAGGATTGCTAAAAAGCACGCACAAGGTAGAATATAGGTCTACAATGAAAACATGCTTTAGCCTCACAGATTGATATAAGGATTGAACATCTGATGAGGTGAACACAGATCCTTACCACAAGCATCGTGAGTAAAGAACCAACCAAGGCCATCACAAGTCCTGTCAAAGCTCAAAAACAGATTGGTGGATCGTGTCATGATTGGGCCTTATGATACTAGTACCAAATATGCTCATAAACTTACCAAAGAAGGGTACAGATAGAGCAATGAGGAGGGTTGACACCACCAAGGCTGATCTAAGCATGACTATGTTTGAGTACTTCTGTTGATTTGGTGGCAGCAACTCCTCCAAACTCATAGCCAGTGGGGTTATGGTTAATGCATATGTGATTATTCGTTAAGGACATAACAAGTTTGAGAATGTCATAAGTATCATGAAGATAAAGAACTATCTAGCCAAATATAGCTGCATAAAAGAATGCTCTGAAATCTATTGAGCAAATAGCTACAGAAACACACTTCCTCTGCTCCATTTTGAGACTAGACCACTTTCAAGAAAAAGAATGGCACCCGTTCAAGAAAAAAATAGAGACAATATTAGCACACCAAGGATATTTGGTTATTGGATTTGCCACCTGCAATAAAAAATGAGAGGTGATATTATTGACACGGTTCAGCATGAAGAAATCAAAATAACTGTGGATGAGAACTGCTCATCAGATAAAAGGACCTAACATCCTCGCCAAAAAATAAGAGAAAAGATCCTAATAAGACTGGTGTCGGCAAATTTTATTGTGGCATAAAAGAGACAAACACACACCCTACACCATATGATTATCCCATGCACTAAACAAACCAAAAGTTCAGGTGTCTTGACTTCTTAGAAATGGAATTTCAAATGGTTTAGGCAGCAACAATTACCGTGGTCCAAACTGCAATCTTTGAAACCACTAAATTCTCTGGTAAGTTCAGTGTGAACTGAGACTGTGTGGCTTCACCAAACATTTTGTATCCCATCACTGCTGCACCAGCAAATAAAATGGTAGACAGCCCAATGCTGACAAGAAAAAACAAATTTGAGTGCTGCATTTCAGGGGGGGGGGGGGGGGGGGGGGGGGGGGGGGGGGGGGGGGGGGGGGGGGGGGGGGGGGGAAATATGGAATGTGGATAAGCTGATTACCAAGTAAAAAGGATTGAAGGGAACTGATTACGATTCTTCAGAGAAGAGTAGATGTTTGGAAACACCCCATGCCCTGAGTAGCAATAACCATACAATCCAATTGCAATAGGGATTCCAGGGAGGTTCAGCGCAGTTCCTTTGTTCTCAAAGCCAACATTATCAACAACACCTACCCAGAATAGGCAGATTACTCCAAGGATTGATGCAATGACACCTCCAGCTACAAACACATCAACTTAGTGAGAAACCATGAGTGGTACACCAAGAGGGAAGAGCGTACGTCAGAAATAAATGAAGAGAATACACACTGACTGTGTGGCAAAGCATTGTCAAACAAAAATGCAAAGCAACAGGTAAATGGAGACCTGAAGGTAGCTCAGGCAGCTAAGGTCACGGAGCCAAGTGGTCGGCATGACTATGATGGTAGTCAAGATTGCGAAAAGTACATGGGAGTTCACTGTCAAGCTCCCAATGGTCAGGTGTGCATTGGGGAATAATTTTGATAAATTGTCACCTTCCAATATCAGATACTCGATGCAACAGGCCTGCACAGCAGATTAGGACTGTTACTCTTCAGAAAGAAATAATGTTATTTTTAGTTTTATTAACCTCATAAGACCCTAAACAAGAAGGGCAGGCCTGGTGCAGTGGTGAGAGCTGTCTCACTGAGTCACCAGGTCGTGGGTTCGAAGCAGCCTCTCCGCAGATTTGCGGGGATAAGGCTTGCTTCGGTTTTTCCCTTCCCCAGACCCCACTCATTTGGGAGCCTCCGGCACTGGGTCTGCCTTTTTTTTAACCTCATAAGACCCTAAACCTGCTCTGTGTATTCTATTTTTCTGATGAAAGAATGACAGGTTTAAGGCGTGTGAAGTCCACTGCGCCCTTCAGACACTGGCCCCAACTTATGTCACTTCTACTTTGCATGATCTTACAATTGTCTAGGAGGTTGATATTATTTTGGTTCTTGTCTAACCCTAGCAATTTCAACTTGAATTATCACTGCATAAATTATTTTGGTTGTCTTACAATTATTTTGGTTCCAACTTGAATTATCCCAACTTATGATTAGCATGCTTGTGACTAATGATCTCATCCTCATGTTAAACCAGAGCTGATGTTTTGTTTCTTGTGAAGGGACTTCTTTCTTTATTTTTCTTTGACTAAAAAATACCATTATAGCTGAGCTTGTTGTGTAGTTACCATAGTGTTGATAGCTATGTTTTTTTCCTTCTGCTTATGTATAGAATATGCAAGTTGTTGGTGCAGATCGTTTTGTTTCACTACTTGGAACACCTAATTTTGATTGAGATAGATGGTTAGTAATAAACACTTACATATAGTTCCACATACAGTATTATCTGCAACAAGGAAACCACAAACAAGGAAAAAGGTAAGTTAGCACAAAAGCATTCCTTCATTCACATCATATTGAAAATGTGCAGAAATTGAATCAGTTATTTATAAGATTACATACCGAGATGGCTATACGACCGGTGGTTCCGAAGGCAGCATGGCCAATATCTGGGTATGTCTCAAGGCCCTCCTTGCTGTCCAGGCAACGGCGCAGGAGCACACCAGTATACCATGCTAGAATTGCAAATAAACAGAGTATCACCAGTCCAAGCCAGCCCCCTTGTTTGATGGCATAAGGCGTTGATAAGATTCCCACACCACATAGAACATTTATTCCTGCATAAAAGCATAGTACAAGCTCAATGGGGAAACAAGAAAGTTCTCATTAAAAGTTGCAGGACCTATCTATGGTGCAAAATCTATTACACCATTCAGGTTAAATATGCATTTATTACCAAATTTCAAACAACAACAAAACCATCGTGTCCCAAGCAAGTTGGGGTAGGCTAGAGATGAAACCCAACATGAGCCATCGCTAGAAACAAACAACTAAATAAAATATAATATATAAAATGTAAAATGACATTATTGATAAAAAGCCATCCAAAGTATAAAGCTAGACCTTCCAAATAAAAGTTAAGCTGCTTATGACATTTCTGATCTATAACTTTAATAAATTATACATACCAAAACTTCAAAATAGTGACTCCACAGGTATAAGGGATAACTATGGTGATAGATCGATGACCTACAAATTTTGTTTAGAGATAATTGCATGGTTGCCCACGCTACGCTTTGAGGCCCAACTATGAGTTTGTCCTATTTTTTCACTTTGCAGTTTGCACCATTGTCTCTAGTCATTTGGAAACAGTAGGCGCAAGGGTGCAAGGTGAAAAAAGAAGGCAAACTCATAAATAGGCCCCAAGATAATCAGCCTGTTCGCTGGTTGGTTTCTGGACTGATAAGTCCGGCTGGTGCTGGTTTGTTGTGAGAGGAAAATACTGTACCATGGCTGATAAGCCCTGGCTGAAACCAACAAGCGAACAGAGGTTTGTCCTTGAGCAAAAGTACAGCTTGCAGATCTATTTTGTGGGACCACTGCCACACATGGTTGTGCTGACTGATCAAGCATGCAAAGTCACTTTCATATGCAGAACAAGGGGAAAAGAAGTAGAATGTTGAATTGGTGCAATAATCAGGAGAATAGCGTGTACTGAAGAAAACATAATTGACAATTATCTTTTTTTCCTTTTTGAGGGGAAATAATTGGCAACTCTGGATGCTTTCTACTTATTAAAACCAAGAACCACTTAGCTAAGTAAAGCTGATGCAAACATTCGCTGAAGTAAGCAATGGTTTGGTTCATGCATCAATGCTTAAGCCAGCATTCAACAATGGCACATGTCACAAGAATAATTCAATGACATCGATGATTGAGGGCCCTATCTATCATGCTGGGTTGAGAAGGCAAGAAAAATAGCTTGAGGAGAGGCAGACATGTATGCAGCCAGACATGTATCACAAACATCAGAAATCAGTTGTAGGTGCTTACCGTTCACAACCGCCTGGGTGTAAGAGCATTTATGATAGGGAGAGACCCCATGAGCAACTGGCACTGGCTTTTGATCCTCAGGAATCTGTTGCAAAGACGGTTTTCTCGAAGGCAGAAGGTACTGCAAACTCTTTCTTTCTTCATGCTGCCGCTGCTGAAGGTCATCACTTGTAGTGGGGCGAAGAAGTGGCTTAACAAGATTAGAGATGATTTCAGGGGTTTTACCCCGAAAAGAATTGGTGATGAAAGAGTTGGATAATCTGCTTAGAGTTGGGGTCCCCAAGAAGCTCAGATTTGGTGACTGCACGCTACTAAGAATGTTGATGGATTGCCTGTACAGTAAAAGAAGCGAGAGAAATATATGTGATTTATGTGAGTTAAAGAGAGCTCTAAAGAAAATCATGTAACTACTACTTCGGTCATTCTTGTGATGGATCTTGTAAAAAAAATGGATCACGGATAGAGAAGCAGATAATAGACACAAACGGAATGTTGCCGTGCGTGTTGGTGATCCAGTATGCATGTATGAGCAATCGATATATATGGAAGTTCAGTTCATCTGGATCTCTAATCTGTGGAGTAAACTCGTCCTGCCCTGCCCATGCCTTAGCATTGCCATGGGTGACAGAAACTACAAACTATTGTGATAGATTTTCTTTTTGGTACCATGATAACACAAAAGAGGTCAACTATTTTATTTTGTATAAGAATCTGATTGTGCCTGCGTGTTCAGAGAAGAAGGAAAAAAAAAGAATCTGATTTTGCTGGTGGAACACTTATTTTTCTTCTAGTTTCAGAATTCCATTTTATTTTTAAATTTTTGAAAACGAACAAAACTATGTACATCTTTGGAAAAGGTCATGAGGACAGAATGTTTTGAAAATGAAGATGTAACAGGTGTCTGCATGTGTTGTGCTGAGGTGGATTATCTAATCTGGCTACTATGACAGTGGACTGAGCTGATACCTGGTGAAGGCTCAATGGACCGGATACGAAAATGAAATGGAATTCAGTGTTGCTGTATCGGGATTCATGGTGGGCGGTGGGTCAAATAAATGGAAAGCGGAATGTATAAAATGTAATGGCAAATGGCAAGGAAGAGATTGACCTGTAGCTCTGTGGCCATTGCTGGGTGTAGGAGGAGGCGGTGGCCTGTGCGTGACCGCGCGGGGTGGCGCAGGAGGACGAGGAGGAGCCGGACTCGGAGTCGGATCCTGAGCCGGAGCCCTCCTCGTGGCGGCGGCGTCTTCTGCTGCCGGCGGCGGCGGATGGCTGGTATTGGGGACGGTCGTCGTCGTCGCTCTCGATGATGAGGCTGCGCTCAGACACGGAGCTCCTCATCTTGGGGACTCAATCTGTCTGCTCAACTCCACGGCTGCTGCTCTCTGCTTCCCCTTGCTCTTTCTCCCCTTCCTCCCCCCCCCCCCCCCCCCCCCCCCCCCCCCCCCCCCCCCCCCCCCCTCTCAGGCCTCAGTCCCTCTCTCCCTCGGACCTGATGAAAAGGAGCCTGCTTTTCTGCCTGGGCAACACCACTCCTGACTCCTCCACTCCACGCCAGCAGTTCAGCAGTCCAACTCCCAGCTCCAGCTCCAGCTCCGAGTTATTCGCTGGTTGGTCGTTCTCTTATATACACTACCCATATATATTATATATATTATATATAATAAAATGCAGTAAGAAGACAAGAACACAAGGGCCACCTCACCACCCACTTGGGCACTTGGCCACCCCACCATGGCAACATGTAGATACAGTTCTGCTGCATTTTAGTAGCAAGGAGGGAGGGAGGCAGGCAGGACAGAGACACGATCTCATCTCAACATCTTCTCATCATGCATCATCTGATTGAGACGTATTCTTAATTATTCAGTTATTCTGATCTGATCCCATCCCTTCCACTGAGTGGAGATTGGATCTGAAATCTCAAGCCAAGGCAACGCCTGGATGGATGTCAGATTCAGATTTGCTTTGCTTCTTCTAGCCTAGTACATAGATTATTAATTCATAGGAGTAATTATTATTAAACTGGTGATGATGATACTGAGTGCAAATTTGCTTCCTCGATCGATTCCTTGACTTGCTTGCCATCGCCCATCGCTGGCTTAGCAAAATGGCAAATATGCACATGGTTGGCATACAGTGCTGTGTGCCTGTCATTCAGTCACTCTGTCTCTCTCACACTCGCTCTTACTCTTTACTGTGGCTGCTTCCTGACTTGTGCTCCCGCCCGGTCCATCCTAGATAGATTTCACACCTAGGCCGCAGTCCAACGTACATTTTCGGTGCATATGCCATGTGTGTTTGGAATTAGGTGCACAATCAGTTAACACATGCTTTGATCATGTCACAGGCATACACAAGGTGTTGGTTCTTGTAGGCCATTCTGGTATTCATTTTTACAGGATGAAAATCTGGACAAGTCATTTCCTTGGGTGATCAGATCGACTGAACAACAACCAACTTACCAACATCGTGGTTGGATTGAACAAATGGAAACGCAATTCTAGTTTGGAAATGAAGAGGCCTAATGCAGGCTTAGAGCAACTCCACCAAATTAACAAAAAAAAGATCCATTTCCCCCTATATTTAGTAATAAAGGGGATTTTATAGGAAAAAAAGAGTTCTAGCAGATACCCTTTCCACCTTCTCCTCAATGTCTCATTCAACGCCTAAAAGAGCCTTCACGTTAGTTCTCGTGAGACGCACTAGGAGAAATATAAATCCTATAAATTCTCACAAAATTTAGAAACACTAGCCAGCTAAACTCTGATAATCATTGACAATAATAGACACCGGATCTATTATCCTTTATAAAAAAAATACCTTGCATTTGTTATTATGAAGAATCAAACAAAGTAAACCCCCTCCTCCACCCCTAAACTTTTTTAAGGGATGGGGTTATAATAACCTTATGGGAGAATATAAAATAATAAAAAGATCTTAACAAGAGGGACTTCATGACCTAGAGTAGTTACAAGAGGATGGCCCTTTGAGTAGTTATATTATGGAAAGAGAGGTGAACCAACAAGTTGGATTGATGAAAATTTTGGAGCACAAGTGAGTTGTATTGGTTTAGGAGAATCAATGAATAAACATGTCTTTTGAAAGGACACATAGCAATGCAGAATCCTTCCATAGAGTAGCTAGGTAATCTCTATCTAGGCCTTGTTTAGATGCCATCCAAATTCCAAGTTTTTTCACTCTCTCTCCATCACATCAATTTTTAGCCGTTTGCATGGAGTATTAAATGTAGGTAAAAAAATAACTAATTAGAGCAAGTATAATAGCAGGCTGTAAGCCGACTAAATGCTGAGGTGGAGGAGAGGGGAGGAGAGAGAGGAGAAGCGGGCTGTAAGCTTACAGTCGGCTTGGGCACAAGAACCAAGAAAGTCTATGAGAGAGACAAGTGGGCCATGTATTAACTGTAAAAAGCCAACTACTATATGAGTGAGCTGAGAGAAGGCTGCAAGGAACCTTACAGTCAGCAAGCCGGCTATATTATTAGCCTTGCTCTTACACAGTTTAGTTGGAAATCACGAGATGAATCTTTTGAGCCTAGTTGATCCACGACAATATTTGTCAAATAAAACGAAAGTGATACTATTTATCGGGTTCACTTTTTTTTTTTCAAGTGAACGAGGCCCTACTCCTAAAAAGATACTCCCCGTGGTGAAGCCACTAGGCAGGCGCACACCTCCGTAACTCCCTGTTTGCGCCGACATGTGGGACCACGCGCTCGACCCCGCGACTCCTCTCAGCGCGACCGCGTCTCTTTCTCCTCCCAGCTCCCACACGCCTCCGTCCTCCCAAGCGCACCGCCGAAGCAGGCTCCACTCTGCCGCCTCGACGCAAGGGCGCCTGCGCCCCACTCCGCCGCCTCGACGCCGCAAGCCGGCTCCACTCTGCCGCCTCCACCACCGCGAGCGCCCTTGCGGTCCACTCCGCCGCCGCGCCGCGCCGTCTTCGCCCGACCACGACGCCGTCGCCCCGCCACAACCTTCCCTGCTCGCCCCGCCACAAACTCCAACTTGCCTCCGCCGTTCAAAATGGCCTCCTTCTGCTGGCCGCTCGCCTCCCCGACGGGCAGCTGCTCGGCTGCTCCCCTCCCTGCTCCCGCCGGCGGCTCCCCTCCCCGTCGGGCAGTTGGTCGCGGGTCCTCTGCTCCCACCGGCTGATCCCCTCCTGCCGAGCGGGTGCTCCTGCAGGTAAGCACTTGGATCTGCCCTCCTCTGCTCGGCTGCTCCTCTGCCCACTGCGTCCTCCCTACCTGTAATCTCCTGCTGGCTACTGTATTAATGTATTAGCCCTGCTGTTGTATTAGCCTGCCTCCTCTGCTCACTGAACTCTGAGATTCGAATGTCTGCTGATTGCCTGAATGTATTAGATGATTGCCTGAATGTACAGCTTAGCTGATTGCCTAAATGCCTGCTGTAATGGTAATATTGCTGTCACTTGGTATATGCTTGTCAGTAACAACTTGATGAAGAAAACATATCCTCTGGTTTTGTTGCCAGCAATAAGGCTAAAAGATTCCAACCAGCACCCCACTGCCTATCTAGCATCTAAGGGCGCGTTTAGTTCCGAAATTTTTTGGCTTTTGGTTACTGTAGCACTTTCGTTTGTATTTGGCAAAAATTGTCCAATTATGGACTATTTAGGCTTAAAAGATTCGTATCGCCAATTACAGGCAAATTGTGCAATTAGTTATTCTTTTTACCTACATTTAATGCTCCATGCATGTGCCGCAAGATTTGATGTGACGGGGAATCTTGAAAATTTTTGGTTTTTAGGTGGGATCTAAACAGGGCCTAAGTACCGGTAATAAAAGACGATCAGATTACTTGAAGAAATGGTATACCAATAAATTACAGGACTTGCACTTTTGCAGTAACTGTTCTTTTCATTTGTTTTTTTTTATAAACTGCATCCTGTAGGGATATGCATTCCTGTCTTCAACTTCTGCTGTACTAAATTTTATCTGATGAAGCAATGTATATATTGCAGCCTGTAGGGTTTTGCTTATTCTCAAGCATTACAAACACATGGAAGATATTGGGATTTTCAGGGAGAAGCTGGTAGTAATGTCATGTTAGATGATCGTGTAGAGAATTAGGAGAACACCTGTTATGTGGCCAGTTGGGATGGTGATGAGAGGGCGTGCTACAGTGCCATGGAGCCCCAGTGTCCGCGGGTACTGTTCACAGCGGCGGTGGCGGCGGCTAGGGCTAGGGGCGCAGGGGGAGGCCGGCCGCGGGGCTTCGCCCACGGCCGGCAAGAGAGAAGGGATTTCCTTCTAATCTCTTGCTTGATTATAGATTGATACATCTCCTCTCATTATATAGAGAGGTCTAACTTGGCCCCTAAGCAAGCGACTAATTAACCCTAATGGGCTAAGGCCCAATAGGCCCTTGACTCCTCTAACACTACACCCCACCTGGACATGCAGCTCGTCCTCGAGCTGCAATCTAACGATGACACTAACGATGCCTCCACTAGACACATACCAAACACCTAAAAATAAGCCTTTTACATCTCAGCTTATTTTATTGACCTGAAGAAGACTACGACTCTTTATTTTTGCCTCCTGAAGATACGGCAGGCACCCTCCGCTTGCTGGACCAGCACGTGTGTAGCCACCTGGATCCCATGGAGACCATCGGAACGAGAGGGGTGCACGGGTATGGCCACCTAGAATTAGTGGCAACAGCAACCAGCGGAGACGTGCTCGTGGCGGACGGTGGCGGAATGCGATGGCGCTAGGCAGTGCGTCCTCGCCGGTGACAAGGAGGGAAGCTGCTCCCATATCGCCGGTGCCGCAGAGTTGGAGTTCGCCGCCCACGAAAAAAACACCATGCTTGCGCCTGAAGACAACAGCAGGTCGGCGCGGTTGCTGGTAGCCGTCCGACCAGGCGAGGTCGACCGACCATGCTAGGTTACGCTCCCCTATGCTGAGGTCGACCGCCGCCAAGGTCGCCTCGTGCATAGGTGAGCGCATCTTCTGCAGCCGCCGGCGCGCTAGGAGGCCACGCGCCGCAGCCTGCAGCCGCACCGCCGCAAACACCTTGCAGGCACTTGCCCGCGCAATCGCCTTCCTCTCCGTGAGCTGCAAGGCTGCTGCTAGAGGGACGACTGGCCGCCGCCGCTTGAAGATGGGGTGTTGTCGTCCCTGCCGGCGCGCTAGGAGGCAATACGCCACCGCCTGCAGCTGCGCCGCCGATGCCTGGATGTCATCCACGCCCCTGTAGAAGACGCCATCGCTGTCATGCTGTGGCGGCACGGGACTGGGGGTGGTGAACGACGGGATCAATGAAGGAGAGGTGGAAAGCAGCGCGGGACTGCTGCTCGGCACCCACGCCGGCTGTGCGCCAATGTTATGGACGAGGGTCGCGAGGACGTCCATCTGGCGCTACAGGTGGTCGAAGGTCGCCATCCACTCATCGAAGGCGCCTGTGGAAGGTGCAGGCTGCTGCGCAGGCAAGGGCGCCACAGTGGCTGTGGCGGTGGTGAACACGGGCGGAGCTGCGGAGGACAGGGCCGGCGGTGCTGCGGAGAACAGGGCCATCGCAGCCCAAGGATGTGTGCCGAGCGGCGTGGAGATGGGCACGGCGGCGTAGGATCCGGCCGGCGGCGCTGCGGAGAACAGGGCTGGCGCAGCCCAGGGATGTGCGCCGAGCGGTGTGGAGAAGGGCACAGCGGCGTAGGATCCAGCCATGGTCTCTGATACCAGATGTTATGTGGCCAGTTGGGATGGAGATGAGAGGGCGTGCTACAGTGCCGTGGAGCTACAGTGTCCGCGGGTATTGTTCACAGCGGCGGTGGCGGCGGCCAGGGCTAGGGGCGCAGGGGGAGGCCGGCCGCGGGGCTTCGCCCACGGCCGGCAAGAGAGAAGGGATTTCCTTCTAATCTCTTGCTTGATTATAGATTGATACATCTCCTCTCATTATATAGAGAGGTCTGACTTGGCCCCTAAGCAAGCGACTAATTAACCCTAATGAGCGGGGGGGTGACTTTCATATATATAGTCAGGATCAACTTGGGGTATAAGTAATATGATATACATGTGTTAGACTATACATATCTCTAATACCCGCCCACAGTCACAGCGGGAGGGAACTGGACGCAGAGACTGGACCTAAAGTCATTAAACAACTGTACAGGCAGTCCCTTAGTCATAATGTTCGCGAACTGATGAGCTGAGGGAACATGTAGCACTCTGAACTGCCCCAAAGCCACCTTCTCACGAACAAAGTGAATGCCAATCTCAATATGCTTCGTGCGATGATGATGAACTGGATTGGCAGTCATGTAGACCGTACTGACATTGTCGCAATAGACAATGGTCGCTAAAGGGATCGGGATATGAAGTTCCTCAAGCAGCTGGCGCAACCAACAACACTCAGCAACTGCGTGAGCAACAGCTCGGTACTCCGCCTCTGCACTGGACCGAGACATAGTGGTCTGCCGTTTTGAAGACCCGGAAACCAGGTTGTCTCCAAGGAAGATGCAGTAGCCTGATGTAGAGCGTCGAGAGTCTGGACATCCAGCCTAGTCGGCGTCGGAGTATGCCGTGATGGATGACACGCTGCCAATGCCGAGGTGCAGACCGGCATCGAGAGTGCCCTTGACATAACGCAGAATGCGTTTGATCAAAGCAAGATGCGGCTCCCGCGGGTCGTGCATGAAGAGGCAGACTTGCTGAACGGCGTAGGCAATGTCCGGCCGAGTCAGCGTGAGGTACTGCAAGGCGCCAGCAGGACTCCGGTAGTCTGAAGGGCTAGCAACTGGAGCTCCATCGGTGGCAGACAGCTTGTACTTGGAGTCAACCGGTTTCGCCATGGGGTGACACTCGGCCATGCTGGCCCGCTGAAGAAGGTCGACGACATACTGTCTCTGGGACAAGTGGAGGCCGTCAGAGGACCGAGGGACGGAGATGCCGAGGAAGTGGTGTAGGGCCCCAAGGTGTGTCATGGCGAACTCAGAGCTGAGACTGGCGATGATGCGCCTCAGGAGATCCAAAGAGGATGCTGTGAGGATGATGTCGTCGACGTACAGTAGCAAGTATGCCATCTCCACTCCATCTTTGAAGATGAACAGAGATGCATCAGACTTCGCCGCAGTGAAATCGTGCTTGCAGACGTAGGTGGCAAGCCGTTGATGCCACGCATGAGGAGCCTGCTTGAGGAGCCTGCTTGAGGCCATACAGTGATTTCTGCAACAGACAGACATAATGAGGTGTCGACGGGTCGACGAAACCAGCAGGCTGATGGGCGTAGACGGTCTCCTCAAGGTCACCATGAAGAAAAGCATTCTTCACATCGAGCTGATGAATCGGCCAGGAGCATGAAGCAGCAATGCTGAGCACCGTCCGGATGGTAGCAGGCTTGACGACCGGACTGAAGGTCTCATCATAGTCGACACCATGCTGCTGGGAGAAGCCATGGACAACCCAGCGAGCTTTGTGGCGTGCAAGCGACCCGTCTGCATGATATTTTGCTTGAAGAGCCATTTGCCTGTCACAATGTTGGCACCTGGTGGTCGAGGGACGAGGCGCCATGTGTTGTTGTCGAGAAGAGCCTGATACTCATCTGCCATCGCAGCACGCCAGTTGGGATCAGCCAACACTGCGATAATTAGCGGGCAGCAGAGAGGTCGACGTTGCAGACAAGCCCTTGTAGTTGACAGGTGGCACAGCACCTGTTTCACCTCACACCTAATTAGGGGGGGTGACTTTCATATATATAGTCAAGATCAACTTGGTGTACAAGTAACATGATATACATGTGTTAGACTATACATATCTCTAATAGATCGGCTTTGGTACACAAAACTACTACATGATATACTGGAGCTTCCAACCTTACAATTTCCCCCTAACTGTCCGTCAACTCCAAGCATCACTAAGGATGAATCAACCGATGCCCAGAGAATGTTTCAACATGGGTGTGCGGCTTCTTGCATACAGTGAGAATAAAAGGTTGACAAGTGCTAATGTGATGGTTTCAAAGCATTACATGGACCTGAGAGTCTGTGTGAGTAAACTGTTTTCTTAAGTATACTCTTGTGCATTTTCTTAAGTATTATATCCATAGTAAGAAGTCTTTCTCACGTTTCTAAACATATTTGTTTTCAGTAGACTACGTACGAATTTGCGCAAAGGACACGGTCAGAGAAGCTTAATGTTCAAGAGTTGGCTAAATCATTTGAAACTTGGCCATATATTAAATATGATGCCCCACGTTGCAGATTTGTAAGGATATTTCTCTATGATTATTGTGAGCCCTTTTTTGAAATTCTAATTCCTATCATTCTGCAGCTTCTTATGCCATGGGCAAGAGGAAGCATTAACCTTTTTTGTGTTCGACCGTGAGGAAAAAACTCTAATTGTGCTTGATCCTACTCCTATTCCTGATTGGTGTAAAGATATGCCATACAAGCGTTATGTGCATAGAATTATCAATGTTTCCAACAGTTATAGACTTGCAATGGGAGTGCAAGCCCCTGAACGTGCTGTCGATGTCTTTGCGTGGAAACATATACTCCCAAGTGGCATTCCAGTCATAGAAGATAGATAACTTCATTTGAACAACATTTTATTATGCTATATATAGAAATGGACCGTTAAGGGTTAAATAGTTGACCATTTATTATGCTATAGGAATTTAAATGCCTTCATCGTTCTGCAATTCATGTCCGCATGGAACAATGAGAACTTCCAGTCTCTTCGGTGAGCACAACACTTTATGTTTGTGGTCATCTCTCTCTCTCTCTCTCTCTCTCTATATATATATATATATATATATATATATATATATATATATATATATATATAATTCCACTTATTTATGTTTGTCTTGTGCACAGGATGGCCAAAGACTACGGAAGAACTTTGTGATCGACCTATTGGCGTACGATGGGAATTCACGGCGGTGTATCATTCCTGTATTCCTACGAGAATATCTTAGCCGCATCACCGGCAAAAGACAATGAAAGAGATAGTTGTGGAGGACTTATCTATCATGCACTTATTTTGACATTGTTACTAAAGTTGACGTACGCTTATTTATTTGAATGTGGCTCGAAACTATATGTTGCTAAGCCAAGTTAAAATCTATTTGTCTTGATTTTGACCCACTTTTTTTTATTCTCTTACTGCGCTGAAAATTTGAGACTCCTAACCCGCTATTTTTTCTTACCTTTATTGCGTTGAATTGCATTTGAAATTTTAAGATCCCGTGGCAACGCACGGGCATATGCTAGTGGAAAAAAAAGAAACAACGTTATCTGCCTGTATAATTGACGAGGATGAAAATTTGTTGGAACATGGCTGATGGAAAATTTAGGTTAGTATGATTATAACAAATTGGCAAGGGAGTCCAATGTGTGTTCCTTTGCAGCAAATATGATAGTATAGACTACTTATCCTTTGAGTGTCCGGTGAGTAGATCCCAGTTTGAAATGTTATTGCTTTCTTGCTAGGTCAATATAATGTTGGTTGTGGATTGGGGACTTATTTGTGTGTGTGTGGTGGCAAACTTTATCTACCACAATCTAGAGGTGATTCGAGAATCAAGATTCATGTTAGGCCCACTCAGCTCCCTTTCCTAACCACTTAGCTGCTCTACAAATAAAACACTTGGATAAAACAAATAGATGATTTTTCATTAAGAACTCAAGAAAATATGTACCTAAACTTGAACTGAATATGGAACTCAAACATTAGTGTTTAGGATTTATGCATGATCGTGTTTCAATCCCCAACCAATTGAGTTAGGCTTACCTTTGGACCACTCAGATTCACTTGGCACTGAACAATTTTAGCCCGTTTGGCCGTTGGGTATATATAGTGTGCTACGGCACACAAAAGTGGAAAAAACATATAATCTGTACTATATAGGTAGCGGGAAAGCATTGTGACGAATATATGGTTGGCTACCATGCTATGTTATACATAGACAAGACAGACACACACACAGATGGATGGATTTTTTTTTTTTTTTGAGCGGACTATCCTAGCTTGTAAACTACTGCTGTGTGCTGTGTGCTGTGTTATGTAGGAGTAGGAGTAGGAGTAGGAGTAGGAGTAGTACACAGCAGCTTGGCAGCCAGACGTTGAATCATTCAGATGGAATCCGGCCTCTGCTCGAATGGATCCTCTAGCTATTTGCTTGTCTTCAGGTTCAGGGTGGTGCCGAGCGGCATCTGTGGAGAGTGGAGTTGTAGTGTGCAGGGACCTGCGCTGACGACGACATGGCCAGACGAACCAGCAGCAGGTAGCAAACATGCAAAACCATTAAGCTAAGCCACAGCTACACCTACAGGAATGAATGATGCATGCCATGACCGCATGAGAGGTGGAGGAACGAACGTGTACATACATTGTGACACATGTGGAGATGTCTGGGTTTTAAGCATTCGACGTCGTAACTTGCTCGAAACCTTCTCAATTTTTTACCATAGACTCTACATACGATAACACGACGCCCCGACAAGTTTCGTCATTTTCGGACTTCGTTCGGATTTTATATAATTTAAATACACTTTTCCCGCAGGTGCCTCGTCATGTTACGTCAACAAGATGCTCGAAATTTCATGTGAGTTCCTGGATACGGCCTCAACATACACCAAATATCATGAATATCATTTTTTGAACGGCCAAATTCGATTATTCCATGCACCTGCAGTTCAAATTTGAAATATTTCATAAAATTTAACGAAACAAAAAAAACTAACGAAATATAGCAAAAAAGTCAAAATTGTGCCACATTTGAACATGGAGTTTTAAATAATATATTAAGGCTGCAAAAAAATAATGGGGCAAAAAAAACAAAAAAAAAATTTGCCGAGTGTCAGGAAGTGGCACTCGGCAAAGACTTTTTTTTAAAAAAACAAAAGCCTTTGCCGAGTGCCGGCCCAGCCCAGCACTCGGCAAAGGGGGAAACCCTAACTAAATGTGTGGGCCGGCCCACACACTCACTCACGCACGCACACCCCTGCGTCCGCCGCCGTTCGTCGCCGCCAGCTCGCCCCGCGCCCGCCCCGCCTGCCCCGCTCCACCCCGGCCCCGACCGCCCTGCGCCGCCCGTCCCCGACCCCGAACCCCACGCCGGCACGCCGCCGGCCCGGCCACGCCCCGCCGTGGCGCCGCCCCTCCCCACCCCGGCCGGCCGCCGGCCACCGGATCCGGGGCGCCCCGGCCGCGCCCGGCGCCGGCGCCCCCTGCCCGCCCTCGCCCCACCCCGGTCGATCTCCGGCCACCGGTTCCGGGCCGCCCCAGCTGCTCGGCGCCCCGCAGCGGCGCGCCCCGCCTGCCCGGCGTCGGCCCAAGGCAGCGGCCCCGGCGAGCCCGCCACGGCCCTGGAGGAAGGAGGAAGAAGGTAGCAGGAAGAGGAAGGAGGAAGAAGGAGGAAGAAAAAGGAAGGAGGAAGGAGGAGGAAGAAGGAGAAGAAGAAGGAAGAAGAAGGAAGAAAAAGGAGGAGGAAGAAAGAAAAGAAAAAGGAAGAAGGAGGAGGAAGAAGAAGGAGGAGGAGAAGGGGAGAGGGGGAGGAAGCCGAGGTGGAGGGGACAAACGTTCGTCCACGTCGTACACGCCGTTCGTCCACGTCGTCCACGCCATTCGTCCACGCTGTCATCCCCGCCCTCGCCGGAGGAGAAGGTAAAGCCACAGGGTTGTCGGCCATCGCGTCGTTTATGTCGTTGACGGCCTTCGTGCCGGGTTTGTGGTTGTGTTGGCCATCGTGCCCCAAATGTGGACGTCGGCCATCGTGCCGACGGTTTTTCTTGCAGGTTTTGGAAACCTCCCCGTGCAGGGGAGGTTCTGCCAAAATTTTCAACTTTTAGTGATGTTTTTCTTCTTTTGCAGAGCAGGACCTGTCGGAAGGGACCCGGAGCACCTCGGCGACCCTGATCGTCTTCATCGGCGTTGCGGTCCTGCCTGCACAGCGCCGACTTGCCACTGCACCGACTCGCCACTACGCCGCTAGCTTGTCTCCACCGCCACCCTAGGTATAATTGAGCTCTCTTCCTTACCATTGTAGTACATAGATCGGTGTAGCCTAGTTAGGCGTCTCCCGTCCAAAACAGATACGGTTGGAGGTATGCGGATCTCTGCATATCTATGACCGTATCTGTTTTGGATTGTCCACGTTTTTTGGATAGCCCGCGGATGCGTAGATGGGTTAGTTTCCATGTTCTGCTCGGATCCGAGACAGAGTTTCGGCACCACCTCACTGTTGTTCTCCGGATACACACTCTCCCTTCCAGGACGTGTATCGGGAGAACAGCGGGGAGGTGCTGCCGAAATTCTATCTCGGATCAGAGTAGAGCATGGAAACTAACCTCATCTATGCATCCGCAGGTGGGATTAGGACCTATCCTTACCTATAGACAGTAGGCACACCGTGTAGATGCAACTGATGGTTATATTACTCCGTTATGTCTATATGCTAGAGGATGGATAACCATGAGTGGATGTACATGGGACGCCCAAGTCAGGCTCAAATCACCCATGAATGGATGGATAAGACCGAGAAATTCTTAGACCATGCATTTAAGGCAGCTAAGGGAGCGAGAGACACATTCTATCCCTGCAGCCAATGTGAAAACAAGAAAAGAAAAACAAGGGAAGTCATGGTGCAGCATCTTTGCAAGTATGGATTTATGCCAAACTATACCCGGTGGGTGTCCCATGGTGAAGCCTATCATCCTAGAGAGGAGGCCGTGAGACGACGCTTGGAGGCATTTGACGGTGATGGCGGGGTACCAGGATGGTTAGGTGACTATGAGGATGCGACGTTTGCTGAAAGGCCTACGGAGGATGAGAAGGAGGAGCCAGAGCCAAGTGCTAAGGCGTTCTTGGCCATGTTGGATTTGGCACATAAGGTCCTACATGAGAAGACAACGGTTTCTCAACTGGATGCCATTGGCCGCCTACTGGGGTTGAAGTCCTAGCACAACATGACTCAAGCCTGCTTCGATGCTATGATGACAATTATTGGGGGGCTGCTTCTAGAGGGTCATCATCTGCCGAGCAGCTTGTACGAGTCAACGAGACTTCTTCGGGCACTGAAGATGCCGTATGAGCAGATACATTGTTGTCTGAAGGGGTGCGTCCTATTTAGGGAAGAACACAAGGATGCAAAGTACTGTCTAAAGTATAAATCCTCTAGGTATGTGGAGGTAGACAAAGGTGATGGAAAGAAGGAGCAGAATGAGGACATCCCCATGAAAGTCCTAAGACACCTTCCGATCATACCGAGGCTCCAACGGCTATTTATGTCCGAGGAGTCTGTGAAACAGATGACATGGCACAAGAATGGCGTTCGATACAATCCTGACAAGATGGTACATCCAGCAGATGGTGAAGCATGGAAAAGCTTTAATGGCAACCATCGTGGCAAAGATGAAGAGGCCCGTAATGTACGTGTTGCGCTGGCAATGGATGGGTTCAATCCTTATGGAATGATGTCGGCCACATACACTTGTTGGCCCGTGTTCGCTATTCCCCTCAATCTCCCCCCTGGGGCCCTACTTCAACAGCAAAACATATTCTTGGCATTGATAATTCCTAGACACCCGGGAAACAAAATGGGTGTGTACATGTAGCTTGTTTATGATGAATTGATCAAGGCTTGGAATGAAGGCGTATGGACTTACGACCGAGCTACAAAGAAGAACTTCAGAATGTATGTTTGGTACCAGTACTCCAAGCATGACTTCCTGGCATATGGGATATTCACCGGCTGGTGTGTCCACGGGAAGTTTCCATGCCTGGTATGCAAGGCAGCTCTACAGTTCATTTGGTTGAAGAAGGGTGGGAAGTTCTCGTCGTTCGACAAGCATTGACGGTTCCTCCCTCTTGACCATGCATTCATAGGAGACACCAAGAACTTCATGAAAGGTGTCACGGTGACCGACCCTGCACCTTAGAAGATGACTAGTGCCTAGGTTCATGCTCAGATAGATGCTCTCGTGCTCTCGGCGTAGAAAGATAATCCAAAGAAGGGTAAAAGAAAGAAAGTTAATCCAAAGAAAGATAATCCAAACAAAGATCGCTTTGTGGGCTATGGTGTGGCACATATGTGGACTCATAAGTCGGGATTGGAGATGCTTCCCTATTTTGATGACCTTCTCCTTCCACATAACATAGATATAATGCACACTGAGAAGAATGTCTCCGAAGCACTTTGGGCAACACTCATGGACATTTCTGACAAGACAAAGGACAACCCTAAGGCCAGAGTAGGCATGGTAACACTATGCGACAGACCAAAGCTGCAGATGCTGCCTCCAAGAGACGGCAAACCATGGAAAAGGCCTAAGGCTGATTACGTCTTGGAAAAGAAGCATAGGACGGAAGTGATACAATGGATGCAGATGTTAAGTTTCCCTGATGGGTTTGCAGCAAATCTGAGGAGGGGAGCGAACCCAGGTACTAGCTGAGTCTTATGGATGAAGAGTCATGACTTCCACATATGGATTGAGCGGCTTCTTCTGTCGATGGTTCGAGGCTACGTCCCTGAGCATGTCTGGAAGGTGCTGGCAGAGCTGAGCTTTTTCTTCCGCCAGCTTTGTGCCAAGGAGATATCTTTGAAAGTGGTTGAGGAGTTGGAAAAAACGGCACCCTAGTTGCTCTATAAGTTGGAGATCTTTCCACCTGGCTTTTTCTTGTCGATGCAGCATTTGATTTTGCACCTCCCGAACGAGGTACGAATGGGGGGCCCATGCAGAACCATTGGTGCTATCCAATCGAGAGATGTCTAAAGACTGAAGACTGTTTGCTAGAAATGTGGAAACAAAGGCAGGATTGAGGCTTCCATAGCAGAGTGTAAGTGCAATCAAGCCCTATTGTGGGGTTTGGCATTGATGACCACCAAATTAGAGGACTAATGAGGTTTATCGAGATGACAAGCAGGGAATCAAAGAATGAGGATGATGTACAGGTTACAGGTGTCCTAATTACGAAAGGTGGCTAGACCCAGCTCAAAAGAGGTTTAAATTCATTTATGTTTTGAATTTGAGTTTAGGGAAAGCCGTACTATTAAGAGGGATTTTAGGACAGTTGGTCAACTATTGAATCAGATGCTCAAATTCACAGATCTACATCATCTCACCTAATCAAAATAGCCAACCAAATTTCAGACCATGTTACCTATTTTGGCTAGGGCGGCAGTGCCGCCCTGTTAAGAGCGGCAGTGCCGCCCTTAACCGACCGTTGGACTCGGGGGGTATTTATACCCCTCAGGCTCGGCCCACAACGGTTATCTTCTGCACTGAGTCATTCTACTGGAGAAAAACAGAACCAAAGCTCACCCTCTCTTCTCCATTGTTGCTCCTCCCTCCCTCAAGCAAATCCTTGATTCCAACCATCAAAACTTGAGAGAAAAGGCAGTAAAACTCGATTGGAGAGTAGATCCACTGATTCCCAAAGTCTAAGAGCATTTGGTTCATGTTTGGCCGGCGGTTCTAGGGTTTGTTACTCTTGGAGCTTGCTCCTAGCCGGCTAGGCATCGCCCTTGTGCTTGCCAACTTGTGTGGCAGCCTTGGAAGGTTTGTAACCTCATTCAAAATCTAAGAAATCACCCCTCACTTCAAGAGTTCACTCTCTTAATTTGAGAACGAGGGTAAGGCAAGCCTTTGTGGCAAGCTCAAGCCTTTTGTGGCTTCCTCAACAACGTGGACTTAGGCAAACCTTAGTGGTGAGCTGAACCACGGGATAAATCTTGTGTCTTGCATGCTTCATCTTTATTATACTTGCTGTTTACTTTGTTGCTAGCTGTTGTTAGGGTTTAGTTGCTCGATTTACATTTGTGTGAAGTTTCTATGGTATCCAGTCTTCGAACTGGATCTTGAAGTTATATTGCAGGATTAAGCAGCTAGTAGGGTCAGGTTCATATCTGTTAAATCTCAACTGTGTTAGATTAATTTTTGTAGAGCGGCAGTGCCACCCTGTAAGGCTGGCAGTGCCGCCCTCTATTCTAACAGAGTTTTGAGTTAAATTTTTACAGGCCTATTCACCCCCCTCTAGGCCTTCTTTATCTTCATGTAGATCCTACAAGTGGTATCAGAGCGAGGTTGCTTCGCATACGCTTCACCGCGTGAAGTATGGAAGAAGGAGAAGGTTCGAAGAACGTTCGCGTTGCGAACGCAAGTGGTGTGCACGTTGAGGATGTCGACAGCAGCAGTGAGCTGTCCATGTCCACAGCAAGTGATGCCACCATCAAAGAACCCAAGACCATCGATGCTGAAAGAAGAAAGGCAAGAAAATAAAGAAAAGCCGCAAAGATCTCAACAAGAGAAGCTAGAGAAAAGAAGAAGGAAGAGCAGCGTCTCAAAGATAAGAAGAAAAGAAAAGAAGAAAGATGAATCACAAGAGAGGCAAGAGCTAAGAGAAGGGCAGCAAGAACTCAAGAGCAAGAGAAGAATGAGTATGATGCATCATCTAGTGAGCTCTCTAGTAGCTCGGATGATGGAGATGATGATGTGTCATACCATGCTTCAAAAGATAGCAAGGAGGTGAAGAGCAAGGACAAAAAGAAGGATAACAAGGACAAGGGCAGCAACAATAACAAGAACAAATATGCCGCCGTATCCTTTAATTATCCTTATTTGTCTAACCATAACAAAAGGTTCTTTGTCAATGTACCCGTGGGAAAGTTGCCTCATTTTGATGGGACAAACTTTGCCAAGTGGAAGCACTTGATGAGTGCCTATCTTGTAGGTCTTCACCCTGGTCTTTGGGAGATTGTGGTGAATGGATTGCAGCCACAGGAAGATCCCGAAGCACCAACAAATGAAGAGCTAGCTGCTGTCCATCTCAATGGCCAAGCCACAAGTATTCTCCTTAGTGCCTTGGATGGAAATGAGTACAACCGAGTGATGAATGTCAATGTTGCAAAACAGATTTGGGACACTTTGCATCTAGCACATGAAGGTGTAGATAAAGTGAGGAAAGCAAAGATTGATTTGTTGATGGCCAAGCTCAATAGGTTCATGATTGTAGATGGAGAGGGGCCACAAGAGATGTTTGATAGATTAATGACCTTGGTGGGTAAGATTAGAGGCTATGGGTGTGATGAGCTTGATGATCACAAAGTGGTGAAGGTTATGTTGGAGGCCTACTCACCAAGAAATGAGACCGTAGTCACTTTGATTAGGGATAAGAAGAAGTTTGAGCACTTCACACCTAATGATGTGCTTGGAAGATTGTTGACATTTGACATGCAAAGAGAAGAAGCTAATGAGAGGAGAAGACTTGGTGAGTTGCAAGCCAAGCTAGAAGGCATGAAGATCAAGGAAGTAGCTCTCAAGGCCAACAAATCAAGCAATCAAGGCATCTCCAACAAGGTAAAGGGCAGCAAGCAAGCATCAACAAGTCAACCCAAGGAAATCAAGTCAACTCCATAAAATGATGATCCAAGTTCATCCTCAAGTGAAGATGAAGATGATGGGGCTGAATTATATGAAGATTGATGACATGGCTTTGTTCATGAAAAGCTATCACAAGGGGTTGAAAAAGAATGGGTACAAAATAGTGCAAAGAAGGTTCCCAAACAAGAAGAAGAGGACTTGCTACAATTGTGGCAGCACGGAGCACTTCATTGCTAAGTGTCCTTATGACAAGAAAGAGAACAAATACAAGAGGGACAACAATGAGGGCAAGCATGAGCACAAAAAGAGATACAAGCAAATGGGAGAGTCACACATTGGGCATGAGTGGGACTCAACTAAAGAGTCAAGTGAAGAGGATGTGAAGATTGCAACCGTGGCTATTCAAAAGCTATCCTCTACATCAAGGCTCTTCAACAACATGTCCGATAATGATGACCACCGCTCCACTCATGTTTGTCTTATGGCAAAGGGTGAGAAGGTAAAATGAAAAGCTAAATCTCCTCCATCTCCTAGTGACATCTCTAGTAGTGAACTTAGTGATTCTAGTGATGATGATACTAGTGATGTTGAGAAATATGTTAAATTGACTAAAAAGTTAGATTCTAAAACCAAGCTCTTCATCATGAATCTAATGGAGGAACTAGAAAATGTCAAAGTTGAGCTAGCCGATAGAGATGATTATCTTGAGGAAACCGAAAAGATGTATATTGGCTGCAAGGAAGCTCTTGAGTTAGAGAGAAGTGAGGTAGACTCTTTGAACAAGGCCTTGGCCGAAGAACAAAGAGAACATGCTCTTACAAAGAAGGCAAATATTGCACTCAATAATAAGTATTGTGTCTTAGTTGAAAAGCACAACAAACTTGAGAAGCAATATAACCTTCTATGCGAGAGCACCCCACTTCCCTCCAACACAAATGACATTTCTATTCCCTCCACTAGCCAAGGGTGTGGAAAATGCTATAATCTTGACTTAAAAGTTTATTCCACTAACCTTGCAAACTTGGAGGTCATGAAAAAGGAGATTGCTAGGCTCAATGCTATGTTAGGAAAAAGGGGCATGGAAGGTAAGAAACCTGCTGGTGGCAAAGGTGAAAAACCAAAGAGGCCACAATACAAAGATGGAAGAAATCCACGCATCAAAGATGGGCTTGGGCATACTCATGGAGGTAAAACCAATAGGAGAAAGGTAATAAATGGATATGAGTGTGTTCAGTTCGTGAGCAAAGGGCAGGAAGGTACAGATAGGTCTGCACAGAAGGTGGCACAAGGCCAGCCCAGAGCAGCACCGCGGCCCATGGGCGGTAGTGCCGCTATGAAGGGCGGTAGTGCCGCTCCCCACAGAAAAGGGAAGACCACCTCCTACTCCTCTGCTCATGTCAAGCCCAAGAAGAAGGTGTCACTTCCAGAGCAGGTTGTTCAGAAACCAAAGAAATCTATCTGGGTCACTCCAAATAGATATGCTTATCAACCAAAGGCAAAAACACCTCCTCAATGTTTGGATTCTAACTTTGTTTTGCAAGCACAACAGCAAGGGGGAGGTGTTTGCCAAATTTGTTGGCAATGGTCAAAATGTTTATCATAATGCTTCTATTTGGGTTCCTAAAGTTCTTGTGACTAACATGCAAGGTCCCAAGAATATTTGGGGACCTAAGACTAGGAACTAAACTTGTGTTGCAGGAATACTCCTCCGGTGGGTTAAGTTGGGTGCTTGACAGTGGCTGTACAAATCATATGACCGGAGAAAGGAGTATGTTCTCATCATATTCCCCAACTACAAATTCAGATGAGAATATCATATTTGGTGATAATTCAAAAGGGGGTGTGATTGGACTTGGTAAAGTAGCTATCACACTTGATCATTCAATTACAAATGTCTTACATGTTGATTCCTTGAAGTACAATCTACTGTCCGTCTCTCAATTATGTGAGATGGGCTACAATTGTCTCTTCACGGATAAGGGTGTGGAAGTCTCTAAGAGGGAGGATTCCTCAATTGTCTTTACGGGTCACCTCAAGAACAAGCTTTACTTAGTTGATTTCAGCAAAAGTAAAGCTAAGCTTGAGACATGTTTAGTGGCAAAATCTAGCATGGGTTGGCTATGGCATCACCGACTTGCTCATGTTGGGATGAGGAACTTGGCCTAAACTCCTAAAAGACAACCACATTCTTGGACTAACCAATATTCAATTTGAGAAAGACAGGATTTGTAGTGCTTGCCAAGCCAGAAAGCAAGTAGGTGTACCACACCCACCAAAGAGCATCATGACTACCACACAACCACTGGAGTTGATTCACATGGATCTCTTTGGACCGGTCACCTACATAAGCATCGGGGGTAACAAATATGGTCTAGTTATTGTTGATGATTATTCCCATTTCACTTGGGTGTTCTTTGTTTATGATAAGTCCCAGGTGCAAGAGAAGGTCAAAATATTTGTGAGAAGGTCACAAAGGGAGTTCGGTCTTCCTATCAAGAAGATAAGAAGTGACAATGGGACCGAATTCAAGAACACTCTAGTTGAAGAGTTTCTTGATGATGAGGGCATCAAGCATGAGTTTTTCAACTCCTTACACCCCTCAACAAAATGGTGTAGTAGAGAGGAAGAACCGTACACTTCTTGATATGGCAAGGACAATGCTAGATGAATACAAGACGTCAGGACCTCTTTTGGAGTGACAGCCGTCAACACCGCTTGCCATGCCATCAACCGTCTCTACTTACACAAGAAACTCAAGAAGACTTCATATGAGCTTCTAACCGGTAACAAACCAAAGGTGTCATACTTTAGAGTGTTTGGGTGCAAGTGTTTTATACTTAACAAAAGACCCAAAACCTCTAAATTTGCACCTAAAGTTGATGAAGGAATTCTTCTTGGCTATGGATCAAATGAGCATGCCTATCGTGTCTTCAACAAAACCATGGGAAGAGTTGAAGTCATGGTAGATGTGACATTTGATGAATCTAATGGCTCTCAAGTGGAGCAAGTTGATTCAAGTGTTGTAGGAAAGGAGGATCCACCATGTGAGGCAATCAAGCAAATGGCTATAGGCGACATTAGGCCACAAGAAGATCGAGCCACTGATGATGAGGATCCCTAGGCTGTTGCTGCACAAATTTCCACTGACGTACTTCATCGACAAGGGTAGCACTCACCTGCTGAACATCAGCAGGGCGGCAGTGCCGCCCCTAAGGGTGACAATGCCGCCCCATCCACCTCAGCAACAGCTGCTTCAACTCCTACTCCACCACTTCAAGGGCTCAACCTAGAACCTATTTTTGGACAAGAAGAGACTGAAGGTCCAGAAGAAGAACAAGGAGGTGTTGAGCATCCAAGGCTATGTCAAACTATACAACGGGATCACCCCATTGACAACATTCTTGGGAGCATTCGAAAGGGGGTAACAACTCGCTCACATTTAGCAAATTTTTGTTCAATATTACTCGTTTGTTTCCTCTTTGGAACCTCTCAAGGTAGAACAAGCACTTGGAGATCCGGATTGGGTCATGGCCATGCAAGAAGAGCTCAACAACTTCGAGAGAAACCAAGTGTGGAACTTGGTGGAAAGGCCCAATACCAATGTCATTGGTACCAAGTGGGTCTTCCGCAACAAGCAAGATGAAAATGGCGTGGTGACTAAGGAACAAGGCAAGATTGGTGGCCCAAGGCTTCACTCAAGTAGAGGGCTTGGACTTTGAAGAAACATATGCACCGGTGGCAAGACTTGAAGCAATTCGAATGCTTCTAGCCTTTGCTGCCCATCATGACTTCAAGCTATACCAAATGGATGTCAAGAGTGCATTCCTCAACGGCCCAATACAAGAGTTGGTGTATGTGGAGCAGCCACCAGGGTTTGAAGATCCCAAGTTCCCAAACCATGTCTATAAACTCCAAAAGGCTGCTCTATGGGCTTAAGCAAGCACCAAGAGCATGGTATGAATGCCTTAAGGAATTCTTGCTCAAACAAGGCTTTGAAATAGGCAAAGCCGACCCTACACTCTTTACTCACAAAGTTGGAAATGATATATTTGTGTGCCTAAATATATGTCGATGACATAATATTTGGTAGTACTAATCATGTGTATTGTGATGAGTTTAGTAGGATTATGACTAAGAGATTTGAGATGTCCATGATGGGTGAGCTGAAGTTCTTCCTTGGATTTCAAATCAAGCAAATGAAGGAAGGGACATTCATTAGCCAAACCAAGTACACCCATGATATGCTTAACAAGTTCGACATGGTGAATGCCAAGCCTATCAAAACTCCCATGCCAACTAATGGACATCTTGATCTAAATGAAGAAGGGAAAGCCATCGACATCAAGGTATATCATTCCATGATTGGCTCTTTACTTTACTTATGTGCATCTAGGCCGGATATAATGCTTAGTGTGTGCATGTGTGCTAGATTTCAAGCTAACCCGAAAGAGTGCCATTTAGTGGCTGTTAAGAGAATCTTGAGATATTTAGTACACACTCCTAACCTTGGCTTGTGGTATCCCAAAGGCTCCAAGTTCAATCTACTTGGCTATTCGGATTCCGATTATGCCAGGTTGCAAGGTAGATAGAAAAAGCACTTCAGGGACATATCAATTCCTTGGACGGTCCCTAGTGTCTTGGAGTTCTAAGAAGCAAAATTGTGTAGCCCTTTCCACCGCTGAGGCCGAGTATGTTGCAGCCGGTGCATGTTGTGCTCAACTACTTTGGATGAAGCAAACCCTTCTTGATTTCGGATGTCAATTTACCAAAATTCCACTCTTGTGTGACAATGAAAGTGCCATAAAGCTTGCAAACAATCCCGTAAGCCACTCAAGAACCAAACACATAGACATCCGACATCATTTCTTGAGAGACCACGAAACCAAAGGAGATATCGAAATTCGTCATGTGAGCACCGAAAAACAACTAGCCGATATCTTCACTAAGCCTCTCGATGAGTCAAGGTTTTGTGCTTTGCGTAGTGAGCTAAATATACTTGATTCTCGTAACATGGTTTGAAATATGGCACACCTCTGTTTGACAACCTAGCAATATAGGAAAATGATTTAAAAAGATATTACATTGTGTTTCAAAACCACTTTAAAAGGCCAACTAAGTGTCATGATCATTGTCTGTATTGTTGATTGCTTACTGGTCATGATATTTAGAGAATATATATCCATATCTGAGGTTAAGGAGGTCATAAAGTTATAGCAGTAATCCCTACAAGATTGGCAGGGCGGCAGTGCCACCCATTATGGCCGGCAGTGCCGCTCTCTGAAAACTGGGCCATTTTCAGTCAATTTTGGCTGGGTCGCGGGGCCCGTTTTCTTCTACTTATTCCTTCTCTGGCCCCCTGACGCAACTCTCTCCTTCTCTCCCAGCCGACGCCGACGCCTGTGCTTCTCTCTTCCTCTCTCACAAGCACGCGCCGCCACCGTTCTTCGTGGACTGCCACCCCGGCAGTGCCACCCCTACAGCCGGCCGAGACTCTTCTTCGCTGGTCACTACAGGAGGCTCCTGGCCGAGCCGTTTCTTCTCTTCTCCCTCCACTCCAACGGTTTGGAAGCAAGGTGAAACCCTAACCCCTACTCGATCTATGCAATGTGAAGCTCTTGGTCATGGATTTTAGTTTCTAGGGAGAGTATGAAGGATTTAGAAAGGTTTTTGATGGTTGAATCGAGTTGATTTTGGATTTCACCGGTTGGATGATTTTGGGGAGAGCGGCAATGCCGCCCTTGGGACCATTAATGGCACCCCTCGCAGATTCTAACTGCTATACTCAATTTCATATAGCTGATGAAGTTCAGAATGGATTGGATTCACTTATCAAAAATTGTTTTAAAAGTTTTTCATACTCAATCTTTTAAATCCATGGCTAGGGTTTCATGTGTTCTCTGTTTAGACTGTGATTCTGAAATTGTGATGATGAATAGACACTGTTGGAAATAGGATTTAACCAGAACGAGAAAATTGAAGATGAAATAGTGAAGCTACTGAGGGCGGCAGTGCCGGCCTCAGGGGGCGGCAGTGCCGCCCTACCATGCTGATTTCAAATCCAGCACAGTTTCCTGTGTCATCTTCAAAGTTCTTTTTCTTGTTAAAACCTGCTTGCAGCTATGTCTAACTCATTATCTTATACAGTTTCTTATCAAGTCTCATTTATATTGCATAGATGGACCGAGGTAAAAGGAAGGTGTTGACAACCAAGCAAAAGGTCAAGAGAGGCAGGGGACAGGCGAGCTATACTCCTAGAGACAGAGATCTTGATGAAGACCTTGCTGAAGAGGAAAACATTCAGAGGATGGGAAGAACTATTCGTGTGTGGCCTGATTCTCCTTTGCACATTTCAGAGTTTGATAGCAGCTACATGAGAAATAACACCGATAGGTTCGATCTCATTCCTCCCCAAAACAGTGATGATCATAGAGTTGTTGATTATTCCATGAGTTGGAAGAAGACAGGTGAAGCCAGAGAGATTGATCCCTACTCTTCTGACAGATCAAATGGTATTGATTATAGATTTTGGAATGCTTTCCAATCTGATTTTTATGCTACAGCCATTCTGTCTAAGTCCAAGGGCAAGATTAGCAAGATGCAGTACATTGACTTTGGTGACTTGGAGAGCAGGGATGATCATCAGTTTGCTACAGCAATCAAGACCTGTGACCGCTTTGAGATGACAGACATCATGAGTTTCAGGTATGACTGGAACAGGGAGATTCTTGCTCAATTCCATGCTACTTACTATTGGAACAGGGAAGTGGATGAGCTTCATTGGATGACTGATGGGCGACATTATCGCATTGATTTTGTCACCTTCTGTCGAATTCTTGGTTTTGGACACATCCACAGGGCATATGAGAGGATACATAATGAGCGTCGTTTTGAACCAATGGAAGTAAGCTTCATGTGGGAGGATCAAAATCTTGCAGTTCCTGATTGGTCAAGAACAAAGCTCAAGAGTTTTTATTACATCATGAACAATATCTTCAGGATCACTCTCAACCCTAAAGACAATGCAACAGATTTGAATGGCTATATCACTAATGTGTTGTCTAGGTTTCCCAACAGTGAGAAATTTAATGTTCCAAGGTTTATTTGGGTTGAGCTTGCATATGCCATGGATGATGGGAGGAGATCTTTGCCCTATGCTCCTTACCTCATGTTTATGATTGAGAGAGTGACTGGCATGTGGTTCCCTAAGGATTGTGAGCACACTGTTTATAAGATCAAAAAGACCCATGGTGGTTTAGGGGGACTTGGCTCAGCTACTCAGCACACTGGTTCTGGAGGACTTGGAGATAGTGGGGCAGCAGGCGTTCATCCTTCTGGAGCTGAACACAGAGATATTCCTGAGCCGTCCAGGGCTAGGGAACAAAAGAAGAAGTCAAAGTGGGGAAAGATGAGTGCATGGATGAAGGCAATTTTTGCTCATTGTACATATGCTTCACAGACTGCTTATGAGGATCGAATGGAGAACAGAGAAGCAGTGAGGCATGCTAGGGAGATGGCAGGGCTGCCACCACTTCCACCAGTGCAGCCACCACCTCAGTTTCCTAACTTGCCTCGCCTTTCTTCTTCTGATGAGGAGCAGGATCAGGCAGATGAGCACCATGATGAGCAGCCAGAAGATCAGCAGTATGGGCACTCATATGAGCCATTCAGTCAGTACTATGGGTACCCATAGGGGCAGCATTTTGAGGAGCCCCCAAGGCAGGAGGACCTTGGTGTAGAGATTCACCCTACAGAGGCCGATCCACTAGGTTCAGGCAGCTTTGCTTCGCACATATTCCTAGGAGACCGCGTCCTTCGACGGATCAGCCAGGGCCTTCTACATCAGCTGGGGCAGTACCTCCGTGACGTTCAGCATGCTTCACTTCGCACACCCACGTCGCCGGACGTGCCCGCGTCGACTCCGACAGTGATGAGTGATCTCTCTTCTTTTTCTTCTCTTTTTGGTACTTGATGCCAAAGGGGGAGAAAATTAGAGGGGTCAATAGTTTTTCGACGCCATATGATTCTTCGCTGCTGCGCTTATGTTCAGATCCGATGAGAGTAGTTGTCAGGTTGTGAGTTTGAGAGTCGCTCAAAACTCTATTTTATGAAATTATGCTACTTTGTGACTTTATTTGCTTCGGATATGGACATGTATTCATGGTTACTGTTTTTAGCTTGTCATATTCTGAGTTTAAATTGTTTTATATTCATATGATCTGCTGTAGAAATCTGATTGCTACCTGACTGACATAGTCAGGACGGCAGTGCTGCCCTATTGGGCCGGCAGTGCCGCCCTCTGCTGTATCAGCCAGAATCTTGTGTGCTTGAACTGATATAACCTGTCATATGCATCATGTTTATTCCTGTGACACTTTGTTCAGCACCCCACAGCAGGCATGGATGTAGGGGGAGGTTCCCATCACACCTAAAATGTGAATCATGGCCTTTTATGCCAGTTTGAGAATTCAAATCTCTATTCACAGATTTAGGGGGAGGCTCCTACATCCATGATTCGAAAATCTCAGTTTAGATTTCATATCATATGTAAGCTCTAATTGGGTTGTCATCAATTACCAAAAAGGGGGAGATTGTAAGTGCAATCAAGCCCTATTGTGGGTTTTGGCATTGATGACCACCAAATTAGAGGACTAATGAGGTTTATCGAGATGACAAGCAGGGAATCAAAGAATGAGGATGATGTACAGGTTACAGGTGTCCTAATTAAGAAAGGTGGCTAGACCCAGCTCAAAAGAGGTTTAAATTCTTTTATGTTTTGAATTTGAGTTTAGGGAAAGCCGTACTATTAAGAGGGATTTTAGGACAGTTGGTCAACTGTTGAACCAGATGCTCAAATTCACAGATCTACATCATCTCACCTAGTCAAAACAGCCAACCAAATTTCAGATCATGTTACCTGTTTTGGCTAGGGCGGCAGTGCCGCCCTGTTAAGAGCGGCAGTGCCGCCCTTAACCTGACCGTTGGACTCAGGGGGTATTTATACCCCTCAGGCCCGGCCCACAACGGTCATCTTCTTCACTGAGTCATTCTGCTCGAGAAAAACAGAACCAAAGCTCACCCTCTCTCCTCCATTGTTGCTCCTCCATCCCTCAAGCAAATCCTTGATTCCAACCATCAAAACTTGAGAGAAAAGGCAGCAAAACTCGATTGGAGA
The DNA here is from genome assembly GCF_019320115.1 of Miscanthus floridulus. Taxonomy (NCBI): domain Eukaryota; kingdom Viridiplantae; phylum Streptophyta; class Magnoliopsida; order Poales; family Poaceae; genus Miscanthus; species Miscanthus floridulus. Next base: position 5,910,049 of record NC_089586.1, read on the forward strand.
GTAGATCCACTGATTCCCAAAGTCTAAGAGCATTTGGTTCATGTTTGGCCGGCGGTTCTAGGGTTTGTTACTCTTGGAGCTTGCTCCTAGCCGGCTAGGCGTCGCCCTTGTGCTTGCCAACTTGTGTGGCAGCCTTGGGAGGTTTGTAACCTCATTCGAAAGCTAAGAAATCACCCCTCACTTCAAGAGTTCACTCTCTTGATTTGAGAACGAGGGTAAGGCAAGCCTTTGTGGCAAGCTCAAGCCTTTTGTGGCTTCCTCAACAACGTGGACTTAGGCAAACCTTAGTGGTGAGCTGAACCACGGGATAAATCTTGTGTCTTGCGTGCTTCATCTTTATTATACTTGCTGTTTACTTTGTTGCTAGCTGTTGTTAGGGTTTAGTTGCTCGATTTACATTTGTGTGAAGTTTCTAGTGGTATCCAGTCTTCGAACTGGATCTTGAAGTTATATTGCAGGATTAAGCAGCTAGTGGGGTCAGGTTCATATCTGTTAAATCTCAACTGTGTTAGATTATTTTTGTAGAGCGGCAGTGCCGCCCTATAAGGCCAGCAGTGCCGCCCTCTGTTCTAACAGAGTTTTGAGTTAAATTTTTACAGGCCTATTCACCCTCCCTCTAGGCCTTCTTTATCTTCCTGTAGATCCTACACAGAGGCATTCATTCGTGAGGAGGTGTCAAACTTCACAACATTGTACTATAGTGAGAAGCTTGCTAGAGTGCATAACCCACCCCCTCGTTACAACGAGGATGAAAATGAATCGACCCTCAGCCTATTCAAAGGGCAACGCGGGAGATCAAGTGGAGCGGCCAAAAAGAGGGTGACCAATGAAGAGTGGTGCAAGATCATGCTCTACGTGTTGACTAACCTTGACGAAGTCGACAAGTATCAGGGGTAAGTTCTCAATGAACTTGTTACATACTCCGTAAATTTTATGCATCCAACAACCTTGTTGCTTGTCGGTGTAGGGAATTTTTTGATCAATACTGGCATCTTTCAAGGCCACCTTCTGACCATGAACGAGAGACCCTTCTTCAACATGGTTCGCTTAATTTCATTGTATGGTTCCAAAGAAAGGTACCTTCTGACCAACTTAGGTCGTTTCAATTTTGGTGTTCCTAGTTGCCTAATTTCATTTCTCTCCTACTTGAGCTTGCAGTGCCAAAGTGATTTGTCTATAAGTGTCGAATTACAACAAGTGGCCAGAGGCTTTGACTATAAGGTCTCGTCATTTAACGCTTATGATGTGAATGGATATCGCTTTCACACAATAAGCTACGAGAAGAGTCAGCCCAGTCCAAGGACCACCAATACCGGAGTATTTACGCCCAGAGTAGTTACGCCCGGCGAGGAGCAGGAGGACTATTATGGCACAGTTGAAGAAATATATGAGCTCGAATTCCATGGTGAAAAAGCACCTAAGCCAGTCATATTCAAATGTCAGTGGTTTGATCCTGCAGTATCAAAAAAGTCCCCTAAATTTGGGATAGTCGAAACTAGACAAGATTCCTTCTATCCAGGAGATGATGTCTATATTGTGGCTCAACAAGCCAGTCAAGTTTATTATTGTCCATATGCTTGCAAAACCGACCCACGTCTTTAGGGTTGGTATATTGTGCACAAGGTATCACCACATGGTAAATGTCCTCCCCCAAATGATGATGATTACAACTTGAACCCACCCACGCATGACGGGGAGTTCTATCAACAAGACAAGGGGCTACCAGGGATGCTTGAGATAGACTTAACCGGAGAGATTGAAATGGAAGTAGACAAGGAATGGGTTGTTGACGAGGAAGCTACAGATGAGGTGCATGATCCCAGAGACTTGAAAATGCTTGACGGACTTGTACTTGACAATGATAGCGATGAGGATGAGGCTGTTGACGATTTGGAGGCTCTTGATAGTGATGACGATACCTATCGTCCAGATAATCCCGATCATGAAGAATATTAGAAATACATGTAATACTATGTTATTTTGTAATTACATTTTCTTTATTTTGCATCCCTTGCTAAGTACTTCTCGTTTATCTGTACTAATACTGGTTTATTCTTTTTAATTGTAGGTGATGGGGCCCACTAGGAGGTGTCAGTCGACTTACTCGAGACCGAGGGACACGCCACCAGCTGAGGACACGGATGCGGAGACATCAGAGAGGCAGAGGAGGTCGAGGGGCAGGCCCAGGCGGGAGCCGTCGACTGACCACGACCTTGGCTCCTCGCGCACTTCTAAGGACGACGACGTCCCTCTGCCCACGGTGGGTGAGGATGCGGGTCCATAGATGTACGACGATGCCGTTCCGCACGCGTCTGAGGAGGGGGTTCTGCACACGTCTGAGGAGGGGGGAGGGGGTTCGACTTCCTCTTCAGCCTCGAAACCCTACTTGCGAGGTCCCAGCCAGCTCCCAAAGTGACTGATTGCACCCGAGGGGATAAGTAAGTAACTTCATATGTTCTTCATTTGATATGTTGAAAATCATAATAAGAGCTAATGTCAATGGGATCACTTGTGCAGGAACTGGATGCTTGTGGAGGAGGGGGTCCCGGCTCGCAATGTCAATGGGATCCTGGGACTTCTATGCAGGGAACACTTCCCTAGCCTGGTGTGGACGTCAGAGGATGAGGACCTAGAGGTACCCTCGTTCGACCACTACGCCCTCGTCGCCACCGATGCTCCGCACAGAAACTTAGCGGATCGGGTGATTTCGGAGTTGTGGGTAAGCCTCAATTCATTGCATTCATTGGACATTCTTCAAATAAAATAATGGATACCTCGTGTCTTTATGCAGGACTTCTTCAGATGCCAGCCGGGCTAGGATGCAAGGGCGTATCAGGTGGCTTACGCTTCCTGTAAAAGGCGTGTCTCGGACTTGTATTACGAGACCCGCCTCTAGGCGCACGTTGACTACAACGTCACCTACCATAAGAGAAGAATCAACAAAACACAGGCGAGGAGACAGACAGAGATTCTGATAAGGGAGTAGTACCTACAGGTAATAGAAAACAACTCCTGTTGATTTATTTTGAGATTAACTATGCCTAATTTGATCTTCTGATGGCTTGTAGGCGATTCCAAGCGGGTGCGCCACCCACCCCGATTGCTGGGCTGCTATAGTGGACAAATGGCTAGACGCGGACTAGCAGAAGGAGCACCAGGAGAAAAGCGACCAGCGAGCGCTAATGCTAGGTGTCCCTCACCATTAGGGCAGCGCCAGCCTCAGCAAGTATGCAAAGACATATGTAAGTCTGCACCATTTGTCTAATCTAGCCGCGCTCAATTCTGCATGATTTCTAACCACATGTTGTCTTTCTCGTAGTCAGCGGCGCACGGTGGCCAGCCAATTGGCCAACTCACGGCATATGCTCTGGCCCACATGGGCCCGGTAAGGTCCAACATCAAGTACAACCTAGATGCGGGCCCAGAGGCATACACCAACTCCAGCGTCCACACCCGCCTCACTTCTTACACGGAGGCGGCAAGGTCAGTCCATGGGCTGGCCTATGATCCGAGGACCGAGGAGCGCCTTGATCCTAAGATCGTGATGCGGGTAGGGGAAGGCAAGAAGCATGGGCAGTTCTGGCTTGGCGACAATGTCCTCAACACGGGCTCTACTCCTCCTCTGAACCACCTCCGAGCAGCGAGCACGAGCTCTAGCGTGCCCATAAGCCAACGGCCGACAACGGTGGTGGCACTCCAGGTAAGTATTCCAGTTCATTCGTTGTTCTTTGACTTTTACATTCCTTAGCTCTGCAATATTGAAACATTGGGGTCAAATGTTGTAGGCCGAGCTGCAGCAACTTCGAGCCTAGCAGGAGGCCCAGGAAGCTGAGTGGGCGGCTGAGCAGGCCGAGCGGGAGGCCGAGCGTCAGAGGCTACAAGCTATTGAGGCCCAGCAAGAAGGTTTGCTCAGGTTCGTGCAACAACTTGGGGAGCAACAAGGTTGGCAGATCCGACTACACCTGCTTGCACCACAGCCACCACCACAGTCTACTCTGGTGAGTATGTTTTACTTTCTGTGCTCATGCTTAGTGTCAAACCTAGAGATGGCCTTCGTGCTAGATTTGTTGATGTGTGGGCCTTCGTGCTGGGTTAGTTGATGTGTCGGCCTTCGTGCCGGAAATGTGGTTGTCGGCCTTCGTGCCGACGTTTTTCTTGCAGGTTTTGGAAATGTCCCCGTGCAGGGGAGGTGCTGCCGAAATTTTTAACTTTTCTTTAAACTCCTTACATTTTTATCTTGTCACTCACGTGCAATATCTTCTTTTTTGTGCAGCGAACATCGGGGTGGCATCGAACCAAGTCAGAGGGTCGCCGATGTAAGGAAAATGGTCCCTTGGCCCATTTACTTTTGATTTTGGTGTTTGATGACCAACACAACCAAATTGGACTAATGAATTTGCAAGTGGTTGTTTTGTAGTTCAATAGGGTGCAAGACGTAACTTGGACAAAGGCGAAGTGATGATTTGATGATCAACACCTCAAGAAAGACCTTAGAAGCACAAGAGAAGACCCAAAAGATCAAGCCAAGTCCAAGCATGAAGATTGGAACCAATCCTTATGTAAGATCGCGAAGAAATGAGCTCACTATGGTGACCGGATGCAGGACTGGATGCTGGACAAGCAACCGGACGCTGTGACCGAATGCTGGGCAAGTTGCTCGGTAGATAGGCGACCGAACACTGGACCGAACGCTGGCGGCAACCGACCGGACGCAGGATAGCAGCGTCCGATCGAGTACAGTAAGGTTCTAGAGCGGCAAATCTACGACCGGACGCGTCCGGTGGCAGGCGACCGGACGCTGGCCAGCGTCCGATCAGTATATTGCCGGCTCAACGGTCGGGACGACCGGACACGTCCGGTCAGGACGATTCAGCGTCCGGTCAATAGCAGTTTTGCGGGAATTCGACCCCAACGGCTACTTTCTAAGTGGGGCTTATAAATACAACCCCCAACCGGCCATTTGAGTAGTGTGGAGCTGAGGAAACATACCAAGGGTGTTGATACACCATTTTAGTGATCTCCACATGCATAGTGCTTAGTGTTTTATTAGGTGATTAGCATAAGTGCTTTGCAAAGTGCTTAGGTTGATTAGACCACCGCTTATGCGCTTGCTCTAGGTTTATGCCTAGTGTTTAGTGAGGTTTGCATACCTCTTGCCACCCCGTGCTTGCGAGCACAAGTGTTGTACATCGGAGGGGCTTGAAGTCTTGCGAGATCACACCAACCGCGTTTGTGGTGTGGCCGCCACCGTGTACCAGAGGGAACAAGGCCCGTGGCGTTTCGGCCGGAAGCTTGATAGTGAAGACGGCGAGGAGCATCCGGGAGAGCCTTGCCGAGAGGCACATCGGAGACCCACTTGCGTGTGGGGAAGGCCCGAGGCTATCCACAGAGTTACCCGACCGGGAGCTTGGCCCTTGCGAGGGATTCCTTGCGAGGGGCTCCAACGAGGACTAGGGGGAAGCTTACGCGTTTCTCGATACCTCGGTAAAAATACCGGAGTCGTCGATGGGAGTTTGCATATCTCTACCTTGCTCTTTAGCTTCTGCATTTACCTTAATTGTATTACTCCTTTTTGCGGTAGAGATAGCAACACACTAGCAAAATCGTAGTTGCACATCTAGATAGTTTATCTATTGCATAGGTTTTGCTAGGGTTAGAAAAAGAGACCATATTTTTGAAGTTAGAATTTTAAGTTGCCTAATTCACCCCCCCCCTCTTAGGCGTCATGGACCCTTCAGCCGGCATCGCAAGTTGGGCCATCCGCACCCGGACCGTCGCCGGGATCGCACGCTGGGACGCAGTCGCCGTGAGCCGCTTGCGGAGTAGTTTCTATGTATCGAACTTGTGAACTTGTGGACTATGAACTTGTGGTTTGTAATAAATTGTGGATTTCGGACAAATTTGGTCGTTTGTAATATATAAATGTGGTTTGTAATTTATTGTTGTTGAATTATGGTTTCTATTATATATATATGCATTGTTGTTTAAATGGAAAAGCAAAAAACAAAAAAAAAGAAATTTAGAGGTGGCACCATTGCACTCGGCAAAGAAAATTTTAAAAAATAAATAAAAAACACCCTTTGCCGAGTGCCGGCGCTGTGGCACTCGGCAAAGAGGTTTAAAAAACAGATTTCTTTGCCGAGTGCCGGAGCTGTGGCACTCGGCAAAGAGTTTTTTTTAAAAAAAATTAGACGGCGTCGGCCATTGGCCGACGGCGTCAAATCTTTGCCGAGTGCCCGCACGGCACTCGGCAAAGCCTTTGCCGAGTGCCTGAAATTTGGCACTTGGCAAAGTAGCCTTTACCGAAAGGAGATTCGACGGAGGCTCTTTGCCGAGTGTTGCACTCGGCAAAGGCTTTGCCGAGTGCAACAGGCACTCGGCAAAGAGCCCGCCTCCAGTAGTGATACATTGAGCTCCTGGTGATGCTTGATGAGCATCTCGTTCTCCCGGCGCAGCTGCGCCAGCTCCAGCTCCAGCTCGTTGGTGTAGGCCTGCCTCTGGGCACGCGACCTGGCCGCCGACTCATGGTTCTTGATCATGCGTCGCTGTCGCCTGCTATCTCTAGCGGTGACGGCGGAGCTGCTGCTCTGCTTCATGGTGTGGTACCGGTACTGATGCTGATCGGCCGGCGCGAAGGAGAAGGACATCAGGTCGCGGGAGTCATCGTCGGAGGTCGAGGACCCGTTGCCACCTCCTGCCCCTGCCCCTGCCCCACTGAGGTAGGTGAACTCGAGGGTGGAGCTCAGGCTCAGCGTCGTGGGCAGAGGTGGCATGGGGGGCTACAGCGGCGACGAGAAAGAGGGCGGTGAATGGGAGCCACCTGCACTAGAAGGCGACAGATGCTGGTGGTGACGGTGGTTCTACAGTGCGCCGCCGCCGCCGCCGCAGCGGGTGTGATACTGATAAGGGATGGATGTCCCTATAGGGACATGTAGTCCTTCCACACCTCCATGGCAGGCAGGCAGGCAGAATGGCCTGCTAGTCAGCAGATGACACCACTACACTACTTACTGTGCTGGTGTGGTGTGGGCGGTGAACTCTACCGGTCAGTAGTGTAGCGGTGTGCATCCTCAGTCTCTCTCTCACACGCACATACGTGTGGGATGCGAACCTGCCTTGCCCTGCCTTGCCCCGGAGGAGGCGGTATATTTTTTCCCATAAGACTGTCTCCAACGATAAGAACCTAAATACGACACACGTACCATGATTTGAGTCACCAACAAGAAAATAGTCACCACCTAAAACTTAGCCTTCTTCAACAACCGGGAACGTCGCGTCTCCTTCAGCCCTCGCGACATCCTCCGACGGCCGTGACTCCTCCCCGTGACTTCCCCAGTGGCCGTGACTCCGCCGGCTGCTCCTCACCGCGAACCCGTCGTGGACCCACCTCGCCCCGCTCCCTGCCGCGGACCCACCTGGAAGCGTCGGCGGCTCCCCACCGCGGGCTCCCGTCACCGAGCCGGCCACGCCCTGTCACGGGCCGCGCCTCACCGTGGGCCCACCACTACGGTCAGGGGTCCAGAGATTTGCGTCATCTCTCTAGACGACGCTTTTTTGCGTTTCCCCTCGCCTGGTATGCAAAATGGGTACTCTGATTGGGTCATCTGTTGGAGGGTGTTTTTGGGTAAGCTAAATACTGTGAATGACGTATTTTAGGTTTAGGTTGTGCCGTTGGAGACAGTCTAAGAGCACGTGCTCTCACCACACATTGGGTGGCGGATATGGTGGAAGCATGTGCTCTTAGGGACACATCTGACTTTACCTCGGACAGAGCACTCCTATACCAACAGCAGTTTGCGACTAGCACACATGCACATAGGTAGGACATCACAAAAAAAAAAGCTATCTTGTGTTACAGGTGGAAAAAAATCCTAGCTTGATCAAATTCAAATCCAATAAACATAAAAATATCCTAACATGATCAAATCCTCCAATAGACATAGTCTAAAGCTTAATATAAGTCAATAATCTTTATTGTCTAATTAAGCCTATAACTTCAACTTAATTTGATGGCGAAAACTCTTCTTTCGGTCCATTCCTATACAACCCAACAGCTCATATTAAAATAATACAAAAAACAACTATGCAAATTGACCAAATGACACCTCAATCCTACCCAAACCTTATACTTCATCTGTCCACGAAAGAATATAACTATGGTTTTCATACCTATTAAAATAGTTCAAGTTTGATCAAGTTTACGGTGAATATTATTCACATTTATGTCTTTAAATCCGTTTAATTATTACGAGAATATATTTTATAGTTAAACTAATGATATTTATTTTATATCATAAAAGCTAGTATTTTTAGTCAAATTTGATATTATTTGGTTTTTTCGAAAAACAAGAATTATATTTTTTTATGGAGGGAGTAAGTACGAAAACCTATGACCGAGGTTGCGAAGTTGTTATGCACGGCCTGCAATGGTAGCCAACTTAAGTATTCGATCCTAAACGGACGACCTCTTGGCGAACCACAAACACAATCATCAGGCTTTCACCCCGTTCGCTTATGCCGAAATTTGGTTTATGCTGATGCTTATGCTGATTTGTCGTAAGAGAAAAATATTATTTGTTGGCTAAAAAGTAGTTCAAGCGAACAGGTGTTTGTCTTTTTTTTTTTGAGGGAAATCGTCAGGCTTTGTCTTATTCTTATTTGTTATTATGATCTACTAATAGTAATAATAGTATCGGCGGAGTCCTAACTCACTAGCTGGACAAGCGTAGAAGCTAATCGGACCCACATGTCATTAGACGGATGGGACAACATACAGAACGTACAAAGGGTCCTGCTTTTAATATTGTCAGTTGTCACAATGACAATGCAAAAGGTGCACTACAGTCTCTAAACTTGGCTGGTTGTATTATTTATCTATCTATGTGCGTCCACTGTGTATACGGGCCTTTTTCAATGGAGTTCTCCCATGTAGCCATGACAACCCCATGCGTCCAAAATCGAATACATTCGATGAAGTTGGCTTTTGCCTAGGATTCTAGGAAGAAAGCAATACATTGCTGCACAACCAGAGATGAACTGACCTTGAGTACTTTTTATATATTTTTTCCTCGAAAAGCAAGATGTATATTGTTTTTAGACTAGAGAGTAGAAGGATTTTTTTTTGCCAAGAGAAGGATGGATATTGATATATGAACATGTGGCCCTTCCTATCAGACAGAAGACTGATGGATGGTTGGATGGATGGATGGAGCGCTTAGCGGTGGGGATAATCAACCGAGGACCAGCGGCGGACCGAAAATATTTCAGGAGGCTGAACAATACTGTTGTTTGATCTTGAGTCTTAGTCCCCCTACACTATAGAATTTTACCTAAAAATTCATAGGGGCTCCACAGGGGTTCCACTGCTGCGAAATGGGTAGGGGGCTTGAGCCCCCCCCCCCCCCCCCCCCCCCCCCCGCCCCACCGCTGTGTCCGCCCAGCCGAGGACCAAAAACTGAACCGAAATACACGAGACCAAAACCGAACTACCAGGCCAAAACCAAAAAATTTAGGCACAATTCGGTCTTAGCTTCTTACTATCCAAAGTAACTTAGTGTAATTCGGTTCTGAGCATATAATTGAAATAACTGAGCTCAAAATACTATAGAGGCACAATAAGAAAATAGAGACTAGACCAATATATGGCATTCCCTCACATCGCTCGGTAGCCGTCTCTCTGCCTCGTTCTTTCTCTCTCACCAATGCCACCAACCGAGCAATGGGTGAAGGCGGTTGGCGGGCCATAGATAACTCGACGACCTCCGCCAGGTTAGCATGGCTATGGCGGAAGCGGGGCTAGAGGCAGTGGCGAGGGGGGGGGGGGGATCGGTAGGACATGAAGAAGACAACACGGAGGTGGCATATCCTGATGGATTTTGGGACCATGCAGTGGTGGGCGACAATAGATCCAGTGGTAGTGGTGCCGTTGGAACTAGACGGGGAGGCAAAGGCGGTGGTGTCAGGTGCGGGTGCGCGGAGGAAGGAGATAAGATGGAGGGAGATTTGATCTGGGGTCTCCATTTTTTCGAAAGGATCAGCGGGGGAGCACCCTACCTGTTTATATATATATATATATATATATATATATATATATATATATATATATATATATATATATATATATATATATATATATATATAATATGGGTGTGTGTGTGTGAGAAAGATATTATGGAGCCTCCATTTTATATGTAAGGATACAAAAACCAAGTGATGGTTGCCCTTGGATCACTCGATTGTTGGCTAGATAAGCTCTAAAAATTTTAGTATCCTATCTGTTGCCAAATCATTTTTTTAAATAGTTTAGATTATTATTACATTAATAAGGGGGCGGAGGGGATACGTATTTGTCATTCTAGTCTGATTAGGAGGGTGCGGAAATAGGTAGAGCTAGCTCAATACGCGGAATTGCCGAAAGTACGGAAAACATTGTTGGAATGGGCTGTGAAAGGGAAGAAGCGAACGAAGCTACTGATTGACGTCATGAGTGAGGAAAGAAGAATACCAATCTATTTCTAAAATGGATTATCCCTCGATTAAAATGAACAAAAACTGTAAGAAGAAGACAGAGAAACCGAAGCCTCCGGTGTGTGTGTAACCAATACAATAAATGTGTGGTGGAGAGTTCCGGCCATCCGGCTGCACGCCGTACGCGGTACGTGCATGCATCGTCGCGCTGGGCCGGTCGTCCGTCCGGGTCCCGGTCCCGGTCCCGGCCGCTGGTGGGGGTGGGGCTATCGATCCGGCGATGGATGATGCCCCTCTGCTGCCGACGATGCCTTGCTTTGGCCGGGCCCGGCTGCCACTGCCACTGCGATTGGCAGGTGCCAGCCGTTCAGCCCCCAGCAGCTAGCTATGCCGCATGCCAGTAGTATATACTAGCGACTTGTTTAGATGGTAAATTTTTACAATCTGGACACTGTAGCACGTTTCGTTTGTATTTGACAAACTTTGTCTGATCATGAACTAACTAGGCTCAAAAGATTCATCTCGTGATTTACAACCAAACTGTACAATTAGTTACTTTTTTTACCTACATTTAATATTTCATGCATGCGTCTAAAAATTAATGTGATGAAGAGAGAGTGAAAAAACTTAGAACTTTGAGGCCATCTCAACAAGGCCTAGTACTAGCTCATGTGTGTGCGTTTGCTTCTTCAGCTGCCTGCGTGCGTCCAGCCAGTCATCACAGCGCTACTCCAGTACGTAGGTGCTTCCTCCTCACCTCTCATCTCATCTGTGTACGTACACTACTTGGTATATATACGAAGATGATGATGACGACGACTCGACTCAACAGAACCGCGTGCAGGCGCAGATCACTACTACACAAACTTTATTGGAGACGGGTGTTTTTGTTTTCCGCGGCGGACGGCTACGTACACTACTTGGTATATATACGAAGATGATGATGACGATGACTCGACTCAACAGAACCGCGTGCAGGCGCAGATCACTACTACACAAACTTTATTGGAGGCGGGTGTTTTTGGTTTTCCGCGGCGGGCAAAGCCGTCCGCCGCGGCCTAGAGGCCACGGTAAATCGTGGCTTAACCGCGGCGGACGGCCTTGCCCGCCGCGGTTAACCGATTTACCGTGGCGGGCGGTGTAACGCGCCCGCCGCGGTAAATATACTTTTACCACGGCGGGCATGTTAGGATGCCCGCTGCGGTTAATCATTTAAAAAAAAACAAAAAAAAACCAGGAGCCCGCCGGCGAGCCCGTTCTCGAGCCCACTGGCGAGCCCACCGGCGACGGATCCGGGCTTCCCACGGCTGCAGATCCGTGCCACTCGGGGAGGGAGAAGAGGAGGCCGTGGTGGAGGGAGGCCGCCGTGTCGAACCGTCCTCGCCCGCCGGATCCGGCCACCACGCGCCGCCACCGACCGGATCCGCCTCGGGACGCCGTCACCTGCCGGATCCGGTCACCGCGCGCCGCCACCGGCCAAATCCGCCTCAGGACGGGCTCGTCGTTGCCGTCCCACGATCCGTGGAGGAGGAAGTCGCCGCCGCCGGATCTGGAGAGAGGAAGAGGGAGATGGAGAGGAAGAGGGAGATGAACTCACCTACCTCGGATTGACGTCCTCCGCGCCGCTGGCCTACCGGATCCGAAACCCTAGTCCCGCGCCGTCGACCCGCATGCCGTCGTCCCGCGCGCGCCGTCGACCCGCGCCGCCGTTGCTCTGCACGTGCCATCGCCCAACGCGCCGCCGTTGCCCTGCGCGCGCCATCGCCCAGCGCGCCGTCGTTGCCCCACGCGGAGAGAGAGAGGGAGTCGGGGAGGGGAGGGAGTCGTGGCGCAGAGAGTGAGATGAGAGAGGGAGACGCGGCTGCTGGGAGTGCGAGTCTGTGTATATATATGACGACGAAAATAGTGGGCCTCGCTTTGCTATTGGGCCTCCGATTTTCCGTGGCGGGCCTTAAATGATGCCCGCCGCGGTAAATCGATTTACCGTGGCGGACGCCTTAAGACGCCCGCCGCGGTAAATCGATTTACCGTGGCGGGCGCCTTAAGACGTCCGCCACGGTAAATAGGGTATTTTCCGTGGCGGACGTCTTTAGGCGCCCGCCTCGGTAAATCGCTGTATGTACCGTGGCGGGCAAACTCAGTGCCCGCCACGGAGGCCAAAAGTGCAACGCTGCGCAAATTCAATCCTGTAGTAGTGGATCTAGGAGCTAGGATTGCATGCAGTGCCGCCGGGCCGCAGTGGAGTTCGATCACCGGGCTCTTCGATCTGGGCCTGGCGTGAGGACTGAGGAGGGATACATACAATACAAGCAATGGATACATGGACGGAGGTGCCAGCCAATACAAGCAATGCAAGCTCACAGCCACGACTCCTAAATACGTACTCGATCGTATATAACTAACTACGGTACGGTATGTATTTAACTAAACACAACGACGACTCCTACGTGCCTTTGTATTATACTATATATGTGAAATCTGCATTATTATTATTATTATTATTATTATTATTATTATTATTATTATTATTATTATTATTATTATTATTATTATTATTATTATTATTATTTATACATACTTATATGTTGACCTGCATCTTTTTTTCCCCCAGCGCGCGGCCCCGGCCCTGGCCCAGCTACTAGCCTACTCCTAGTCCTATCGTAGGTAGTACTTGGGCAAGTTTAGCGCTCACTTGATCTCTTCAAAAAAAAAAATTCAAAAAGAATGCAGCTATATGCTGTGTACCAGTTAATGGTTTATATTTGACCAAATTTATAATGAGCGCTATTCATATTTATAACTCTAAATTAATTTATTATAAAAAAATATATTTTATAATTAATCTAGGGCCCGTTTGGATCCTTGGAATTGAATTTATTCTAATAATTATAATTTAGACATACATTAATTAAGCTAATATAGTTGTATATGGAATATATTTATATATTTATTGTTAGGCATCTAAGGGACATACTTATATGTTGTATTTCTATTATAGGGAAGTGAGTTGAAGAGTGTGCTATAAGTTGAAGAATGAAATTATAGCTGTCGGGTATCGATATTAGGGATACCCAAAGCAAGGAAGTTAGTGCCCACGCTGACTTCCCTGGATGGCTCGAGACGTATTAAAAGGTCTCGTCCGACCCTAAGGCCGCGGGCTCCGTCCCGCCCAACCTCAAAGCCGCAGGCTCCGTCTCGCCTGACCCTTTGGGTGCAGGCTCCATCTTGCCCGACCCCAAGGACACGGGTTCCGTCTCGCCCAAGGCCGCGGGTTTCATTTCGCCCAAGGCCGCGAGCTCTGTCTCGCCCGACCTCGAGGCCGTGGGCTCTGTCTTAAGGACGCGGTTTCCGTCTCGCCTAAGGTCGCGGGCTCCGCCCCACCCAACCTCGAGGACGTGGGTTCCATCTCGTCCGATGGAGACCCATACCGCCGCCAACCACTCTAGGTCCAAGCGTATGGGCCTGGGTCAAAACTCTAATGCCAGGAAAGAGGATGGCATGCCTCGATGTAACCCGTGGCTATGACGGGCCATACCTGGGGATTCACATCAAGAACAGTATCGGGCGTGCCGGTGCTGTTCTACCTAATCCTCATACTGATGCTGACAGGCGCGTCAGTTCACCACGACGTCCACTGGGACGGAGTGGAACGCCATGACCGGCAGATGACGTATGCGCATGGCACCAGTGATGAATAGGGCCACGACAAGGAGTCATCCCTGTTGACATCTACAGGATCAGCGGGACCCGCATGAAGGAGAAGAAGGACCCAGCAACCCTGGAAGCCTTCTTCTCTCTCGTTCTTCTACTTTTTCTCCTCTGTAACCCACGCTTTCCCTTTGTCTATAAAAGGGGAAGTAGGGCGCCCCATGGAGAGGGGATCTGAACACGAGCATGACATGAGCACCCGGTTGAGCAACAAGCAAGCTCTCAGCACCCATTCACTCCTTCCATCAGAGACTTGTGATCCTCTCCCTCTCTCACCTGTTTGTAATCACTACTTCAAACCAAGTGATGGTAACACGAGCAGCAATGAATTGGATGTAGGGATGTTCTGCTCGAACCAGTATAAACCTTTGTGTCCTCCGAGCTCACCATCCGAGCCAGACGCGTAAATACAAATTTACTCGTCAGTGGTCTGAAAACACCGATAGTTGGTGCGCCAGGTAGGGGCTTTTTGCGAGTCTCGACGTCCACATCAGGCCTCGAATGGCTAGCCACGGTGTCAGCTAGGTTCCGGGCGCGCACGTGCGCTTCGGGAACATGGACTTCATCGTTACGACGGAGGAAGAGTTGGTGTAGCTTCCCATCACTGTCCAACCTCTCCACTCCGCCTGTCTCGACGTGATCGCCAACGCGCTTAAGGAGCTACAGCTGCATGCACCGGAGGTCTGCACCCCCGGGAGCGACTAGCTCCTCGGCTTCGATTATGGGAGGCTAGAGCGCTAGCTCGGTGCCTTCCTGGAACCTCGACCGTTCCGGGAGGACCTGCGTTTGTAACACCTGAACTTATTTGGCGCCGCGATTTAGGGCTAAGAAAAATTTTCGTAACGAGTTCTCGGAATTTTTAATTTAAAACATACGTGAAGCGATACGTGAACCTTTTGTGACTTAGTTTCGCGGACTCGAATAAACGCTTAAGTTAAATAACGTAGTGCGTAGAAACAATTGGGAAGGTCGAACGACGATGCTAGCGAACGGGTTGTCCTATTAGATTAAGCATGAAAAGTAACTTGTACAAATAAAATAAAATCCATTAATAAATAGAACGATATACATATATATAGAGAGTTTGAATCAAATTTAAATTCGAGCTTTGTTGAAATCTTTCTATGCCTAGACGTTGCAAATTATCCAAATTAGTAAATCATTAGAGATATATATATATATATAAGTATATATATGTACGACGATAACTCAAAAACAAAGAATAAAAAAATCATTAGCGTGATAACTCTGACTATCACCGGTCACTTTCACTGGCAAGGGGTGAAATCGACTGTGATGAGAGTTTTCCAATTGACGATAAAAATCTGTCCTCTCTATACAAGTTGACCGACTGTTATTTGTTGTTTTTCTCTCATGCGTCTGACTTCCGTGTCTCCCGCTGCCTCTGTCTGGTCTCTATCTATCTTTGTTTTATCGCTGCATCACTGCTCCAGGCATGCAGGCCGGGCATCCTTGCTGCTGCTGCTGCCTTTAATTGTCTGTCTCCTTATTTTCTCTGCCACTGCTGTCTCATGTCATCCTTCCTTGCTCTCCTTTTTCTTCTACTAGGCCAATAGCCGAAGCCATCCACACCAATGATTTTCCCCTCCTCAGTTCCTGCCCGTGCTCCTGTCCTCGCCAGGCCACCGGGTGCCACCGAGGCATGGCCGCGCCTGAGCCACAGCGCCCGCATGCCGGCTGCCATGCCGTGGCCCGCTGCACCGATGTCCGCGCGTCTCCCAGCGTCGAGCGTTTCCACGCTGCCCCACGCCACGTACCACAGCAGCTCGCCAGTGCCTCGCGCGCCCGTGCTTCACCGTCGTACCCCACCGTCGTCGAGCGTCCGCTCCTTGGCACTGCACGCAACATCCACCGCCATGGAGTTCCGCTCCGTAGTGCCGTGCCGAGCCCACCACCACCGCAGCGCCTTGCCGGGTCCGCGCGTAGCTCCCCGCTGCGCCCAATCCGCGTGGGCGCGCCGCCGACGCCCCACGCACCGCGACCACTGCTGGTCAAGCCTCCAGCACTGGTGCCCTCCCTTGCTAGTTTGGCCCAGCCCTCGGCCCGCCTGGCCGAACCGTAGCGTGGACCACGGCGGCCGTGGCTGCGCCGCCGTCCACGCGCGCGGGTTTTGGTGTCCGTGTGCGCCGTTACCGCCTCTCCAGTCGCGGCCCTTGCCCGGGGTCTACGCCATGCGGTGTGTGCGGCCAGTCCGCTGCGCCCCACCACTACGCCATTGGGCCTCCTTGTCGTCGTCAATGAGCGCGCAGCCGGGTTTTGCCACCGGCCGGTGCTCCCTCTGCTCCGTGCGCTCTGTCTGAGATTGAAGTAGCAAGGTGAGGAGGGCATATGTCCAAGCAAAAGAATTATACAGGGGTGTCTTTGCCAAATACTAGACTCACTCAAATAGTGCGTTAGTACCGCGGAATGATTTAGAGGAAGATCAGGGGCCTAATCGCTTAAACGCCGTCGCTATCTGGTCCTGGGCGCGTGGGCCATTTTGCTGGGCTGCGGCCTGCCTGGCGTGGGCCGCCTCGCCCTTGCTACTGGCCGCCTGGGCCTCTGGCCGGCATGCGCCCACCTTGGGCTGCTCGGTGCCCCGCCTGGGCCTTTGGCCGGTCTGCCCTGCTGGGTCGGTCGCGCGCCTCGCCTGCTGGGCCGCCTGCGCCTGGTCGCTGGGCCGTGCAGTGCTGCTGGGCCGCCACGCCTGCGCTGGGCCAGCTGGCCGCGCGCACCTTTGGGCAGCCCGTTTCCTGCGCGCCTGCGGGCTAAGCTAGGCTGTTCGGCCTGTTTCTGTGTATAGGTTTTTCGATTATTTTGTTAAATCAGTGCTCTTCAAAAATTGGAAATAAGGTGTAGCAAAATTATAAAAATGCCATACCAGTTCCGTTGAGTTTTTAAAATCACGGTCTATCCGATAGGGTATTTTGTGCGCCTAGGTTTCGTATGTTTTTAGGGTTGCCCTAATTATTTTAAAAATGCTTAATAGGGTTAAAGGAGAACTTGTAGGAATTTCCGTGGGAAATTATTAATAGTGTTGACTCTAAAAATTTGACAGTAAACTACTAATATTATAATCTACCCACTGTAAATTTTGTAGCTCAATAATAATTAGTTTGCTAGGTAGCTAATGATGCTCTGTTTCGAATAACAATTAAATTGATAGATAGGAATAAAGAAACATCGTTGGTTTATATAACTAAAATAATCATTGGGAAATAACGTCTTATTCGACAACGTGTATATGTAGCCTAAATATGGTCGTCGTTAGAACTAGCTCGTTGACTCGAGAGGCGTATGTCATATTTTGCGAGTCACGATTGCAGTTGATTAATTACATCTTTGCATTGCATCGCATGCATATCATATAGGTACGATGATGGATCAACGGGTCGATCGAAGGAGGATTGGGAATCCGAAGGTGGTGTATTGGTATTCTCTCCAGAAGATGATGCAACGGGCTTGTTATTCAGCTAATGGTGGATGATCTGAAGATGCAGATACTAACTTTTTAATATATCTTACCTAGGCAAGCCCCGGTGCATAACCCCTACTTTCTGCAGTTTAAATTATATTTGTGCATTAAGTTTTAAGGAGTTGAATGAAACCACTTGCATATATATCTTTATCCTATGAGTCTTACTAGTATGACAGGATCGTGTAGATTGCTATGCTACAGGACTCCGATAGAAGTCGAGTGATTGCCTGTCACTCGCGAGAGATAGGAAATATATTATTGGATTATTATCACTTGGATTATATAAAATGGTGGAAAGGAAAATGGTGACCGGGCAGGGATATGGTTTGGGTATTGGTGGGTGTAAGAAGTTGTGTCGCCGCGGAGGCGGGTCATAGCTTGGTTACACCGTTTTTCCCTGTCTGGTCGGTTAAGGACCGTTCGTTGCATATGACTCTAGGCAGGTCACAGACTTATTATCCCGAGCACATACTTGTGTATGGGCGCTTGGAAGACTTGTTGCTCTCTTGTCGTGGATCTAGCTCTTTCCGGACCAACTGTTAGGGTTTCTTTTTGGTGGAGGAGGTCCTTGCACCGCGCTGAGTCCGGGACTCAGGGGCGGGGGCTGGGAGTCCCAGTTTGGACGGGGACCTGGACACCCGGGACAGGAGAGTGATGGGTTGGTCCTGCTTGTGCCCAGGGTACAAGCGAGGCGTGTGTTTTTGGGGTACCCAGCTAGGGGCATTGATTCGCGAATCGCCGGGCTATCCGGTACGGCTTGTCTGCGGTTTAGCATCGTAGTAAGAACTGGAAGATGAAAGATGGAAGATGGACAAAGGAAATCTGATTGCTTACCACCTGCTTGAAAGTAGCACAGGTGCTTACATAGAATGGTTAGTTAATGAACCAATGCGGCTATTAATAAAAATCAAACATAAGGACGCACGCTTAGTAATGCTTCCTGCAAATGCAATGAACCCACAAGCCAGATGGCCTTGCATATCCTTGGAGTCTTTTCTTTTCTCCTATCGGGTAAGTCTTGCTGAGTACAATTGAGTACTCAGGGTTTTATTCCCCCTGTTGCAGGTAATAGGTGGAGGCTTGAGCTGACCTTTATGTGTGGAATCCTCCTGGTGGGCTCAGAGAGGATTTCCTTACGCTGCGATCATAGTTGTTATTTATAACCCTCACCAAATGCTTTTATAAATGAAAGTTTCATAATCTGTTGTCGTAGTGTATATGTAAATACTTCATCATATCATTAATAGATGTTTATTTCCGCTGTAACTCTGTTCACATGTTTTTATTCCGCTGTTCAATTAAATTGTTTATAACTCTGATAATATGATTTCATTCCGCTGTTAATTTAATAATTATTATACTCTGATGTTGTATTAAAAGTGATGTAAGAAATGGTTCAGAATGATGTAAGCTTTATTCTCTCATTTGTGATCCTGATGGCAAAAATGTGGATTTTTGGGTTCTCCCTTGGGGTGTGTCAGACGGAACCGAGTAATTTAGTGTTCTCCCTTGAGTGCTTAGTGTCTAATGGAAGACAAGCACTCCTGTGAGGCATTAGATTAGGCGGTTCTGCCACAGCGTTGCCTTACCTTCTCGTTCGCCAACGTCATGACGTAGCTTGCCAGAGGAGAGCCGCTCTCCCTAGAATACCTCATTCGGAGCGCCCCGACAGCGCTCCCATTCGGTCTGCGCAACGCCGTAGAGACCGTTGGCCACCTTGTGGCGCAGCGCACGCCCCCACCCCCTACGAACGACGAGTTCGTGGGGATGACCGAATACATCGTGGAATGTTTCCACAACCTTCTCATGGGAGAATTGGAGTCGCCCTCTGACTCTGACTCCAGCAGGGGGAACCATCACTGCTCGCGAGAATGTTTTATGGTAGGTACCCCCGAGGGATACATCGAAAGCATCCACGAGGGAGGGGCTACCCCAATAGACAACCTCGACAATGAGGTCGAGGGAGAGGCAGAGGCCCCACCTCGCCTGTGGATAGAGCAGCTGAGAGCGTGACACCAAGAGCTCGAGCAAGAACGCATAGAGCTCGAGTGAGAGATCGAGCGCCACGGAGACGGTGGGCATGTGCACGTCGTGGCCCATGACCTAAATTGGAGGATCATCGAGGACGACGAAGCCCTCCCACACTTCACTCGAGCAAGCCAGAACATCACTGTCATGGTGGCCTTGCTCCGGGGGCTTTTAGAGCCCACGACACCCTAGGATCATCAGTCCCATCATGAGATTCGCATGCTACTCGAGCATGCGGTGGTGTAGCAGGCCGAGAGCTCGCTGTCCCGACGATGCGAGCTTGATGCCAGCTAGCATATGCCCTCAGAGCGACCCGATAGGGACATGTCAGTCCACCAGGCGTAGCGAGGTGGCAGGCCGCGCGCTGTGGCCCTAGTGCATGAGTGTCTCGGCCTCCACCGTGATGCACGCAACACCCTTGATGCCCGTAGGTGTGCCCACGACGACGAGAGGGAGGAGGCTAGCCATGGCTACCACCCTCATCGTGGCGGACGCTACAACAACGGTGAGGACCGAAGCCCGAGCCCTGACATGCCAGGACCTCAAGCCTTTGACCGATACATCCTTAATGCTGTCTTCCCACCACGGTACCGACCACCGACCAACATCCTGAAATACTCTAGGTAAACAAACCCCAAACTATGGCTCGAGGATTATCGGCTTGCTTGCCAAGTCGGTGGAGCGGATAGTGACAATTTCATTATCCGCAACCTTTCATTATTCCTGGCCGATTCGGTGCGAACGTGGTTGGAACACTTTCCGCCCAACCAAATCCAAAGTTGGGTGGACCTAAAAGAGATCTTCGTGGGAAACTTCCAGGGCACATACACACATTCTAGGAACCCATGGGATCTCAAAATCTACCAATAGAAGTCTGAGGAAACTCTTCGTGGGTACATCCAGCGCTTCTCCCGGTAATGCAATGAACTATCCGACATCGCCGATGCCGACATCATAGGAGCTTTCCTATCCGGGACCACCCGTAAGTCCCTGGTTCACAAGCTGGGATGTAAGGGCCCGTGAACCACCAAGGAGCTCCTTGACATTTCCACCAGCCATGCCTCGGGCGAGGAGGCGGTCGGGGCGATTTTCGATCGCCCCAAGGGCAAGGCAAAGCGGGACGAGGACACCAGCGAAGGCGCCTCCAACTGCCCAACAAGAAGAAGAATAAGCAGCGGCGCGAGGGCTCGCTCGTGACCACTGCCGACCGTAAGGGGGATCAAAAGCCCACCAAGGGTACCCCGAACCACTTTGAGAAGCTGCTTGAAGGGCCATGCCCAAACCATGCTTTCTCCGTCAAGCACCTATACAAGGACTGCATCCTCATGAAGCGATTCTTATCTAGAGCCTCCAACAAGGGGGAGCATAGGAAGGAGCCCAAGCTGGCCACAAACGACACTGAGGGGAAGGACGATGGATTTTCGACGTTGGATGACTGCCTCATGATCTTCGGAGGGTCAGCGGCCTATGACTCCAACCACCGCCAGAAGCTTGCGCGCCGTGAGGTCTATACGACTGAGCCGGCCACGCCTTCCTTCCTCTAATGGTTGGAGTTCGCCAGAACCTTTGATCGGATTGACCACCCGGAAAGCATCCCGCAGCTAGGAAGATACCTGCTCATGGTCGACCCAATCATCGACACAAAGCGGCTCACCAAGGTGCTGATGGATGGAGGTAGCGGCCTAAACATCATGTACGCTGAAATGCTCGACGTCATGGGCATCGACCGATCGTGCATCTGGCCAACTAGGGTGCCTTTCCACGGCATCATGCCTAGAAAGCAGGCCATGCCACTTGGGCAGATCGATCTACCCATCACCTTCAGGAATTTGACCAATTATAGGACGGAGACCCTTACATTCGAGGTGGTCGGGTTCCATGGGACCTACCACGCCATCCTAGGACATCCATGCTATGCAAAGTTCATGGCTGTCCCCAACTACACCTATCTAAAGTTGAAGATGCTGGGTCCATGCGGGGTCATCACCATCGACACCACCTTCCAGCGCGCCTATGAGTGCAAGGTCGAGTGCTGCGAACACGCCGCGGCAATTATCGCCTCCAAAGAGCTTGCGGCCATCAGGGAGAAGGTCGTCGAAGAAGCGCCCGACCCCAAGTGGTTGACTGGTTCTTTCGAGCCTATAGAGGGCGCCAAGGAGGTCCTCATAGATCCCAGCAGCTATGAGGGCAAAGTGGTGCACATCGGCACCACGCTTTCCTCCAAATAGGAAAGCGCGCTCACCAAGTTCCTCCGCCCCAACAGAGACATCTTTACGTGGAGCCCCTCAGACATGCTAGGCATTCCGAGAGAAGTCGCCGAGCATGCCTTGAAGATTAGGCCAGGCTCTAAGCCGATGAAGCAGCGCCTACGTCGCTTCGACGAGGAGAAACATAGGGCCATCGGCAAGGAGATTATGAAGCTTTTGGTGGCCGGGTTCATCGAGGAAGTATACAACCCCGAGTGGTTAGCCAATCCCGTTCTTGTATGAAAAAGAGTGGGAAATGGAGAATGTGTGTTGACTACACGGGTATCAACAAAGCATGTCCAAAGGATCCGTTTCCTTTACCACACATAGACCCAGTAGTCAACTCGACCTTAGGGTGTGAAACCCTTTGCTTCCTTGATGCGTACTCCGGGTACCATTAAATCATGATGAAAGAGTCCGACCAGCTCGCGACATCTTTCATCACCCCATTCGGATATTTCTGCTACATCACAATGATGTTCGGCCTAAAGAACGCTGGGGCTATGTACCAACGCTGCATGCTTAAGTGTTTTGGGATCTCATCGGGCAGACCATTGAGGTGTACGTGGATGACATCGTGGTCAAGTCCAAACAGGCTGACTAGGTCATAGCCGACCTAGAACAAACCTTCATGAAACTTTGAACAAACGGCATCAAACTCAACCCCGAGAAGTATGTTTTTAGGGTCCCAAGTGGTATGCTGCTGGGTTTTATCATCTCCGAGCATGGCATCGAAGCCAACCCGAAGAAGATCTCAGCCATCATGAGGATGGGCCTGATTTAGAACATAAATGGGGTACAACGAGTTATAGGGTGCCTCACCGCTCTCAGCCGCTTTATCTCACGCCTCGAAGAATGAGGTCTGCCCCTCTATCGGCTTTTGAAGAAGGCCAACCGTTTCGAATGGACGCTTGAGGCCTAGGAGGCACTTGACAAGGTCAAGCAGCTCCTGACAAAGGCCCCGATCCTAGACCCCTTGACCAACAGGGAACCGCTTCTGCTCTACATTGTGGCCACCATGCAAGTGGTCAGCGCCACCCTGGTGGTAGAGCGAGAAGAAGAGGGACACGCCCTCAAAGTGCAGCGTCCCGTGTACTTCATTAGCGAGGTCTTGTCCAATTATAAGACTCGCTACCCCCAAATCTAGAAACTCCTATATGCCATCCTTATCGCCAAGAGGAAGTTGCGTCACTACTTCGAGTCGCATTCGGTGACGGTCGTGATGTCCTTCCCTCTCGGCGATGTCATCCAAAACTGGGATGCCACAGGAAGAATCGCAAAGTGGGCACTCGAGCTGATGGGTCAAGGTATTTCGTATGCCCCTCGGATGGCCATCAAGTCCCAAGTGCTAGCTAATTTCATTGCAAAGTGGACCAAGATTTAAATGCCGCCAGCAGTCGTCGACCAACAGTACTGGATGATGTACTTCGATGGATCACTGATGAAGAAAGGCGCCGACGTAGGGCTAGTTTTTGTTTCACCCCTCAGGGTACGCATGAGGTATATGGTTTGCATCCATTCCCCCTCCTACAACAATGTGGCTGAGTATGAGGCACTCATCAACGGCCTACGCATCGCCATCGAGTTGGGTATCCGACGGCTCGATGTCCGGGGCGACTGCTAGCCGATCATCGACCAAGTCATGAAGGAATCAAGCTGCCACAACACCAAGATGGCTGCGTATTGCCGAGAAGTCCGCTAGCTAGAGGACAAGTTCAACAGTCTTGAGCTCAATCACATCCCAAGGCGTCTTAACGAGGAGGCCGATGCGCTAGCAAAAACGTCGTCCGACTAAGAGCCGGTGTTGACGAGCATCTTCGCTAGCGATTAGTACAAGCCCTCATCTACTACGAGGAGTCAAAATAGATCGGTGATAGGCCTCCTGCCCTGGGCTCAGGGGCTAACTAGCCAGCGCCTCCATACGTCCCTAAATTCATGGAGCTTGACGAGGATCCAACGATAGAGCCTGACCCTCTGGCCAACCGGAGGATGCCTTACCTCGACTATCTCCTCCATGAGGTGCTACCAATGGACAAAACAGAGGCTTGGTGGCTCACATGTTGTGGGGTATATACCCCCGGGTACCACAAGATGGTACATGGGCCGCACCATCCGAGGTGGCCCGGCCCGTACGATCAAGGCGTGCACAGCAAGATTACAAGTTGTACTAGATATTGTAATAGTACCAAATAGGATACTTTACTTGTAACCCTCCTCCTCCAGACTATATAAGGAGAGGCAGGGGCCCCCCTCAGGGAGGACAATCCATCTAAACCTCAATCAATACAGAATAATGAGACACAGGACATAGGTATTACGCCAACACGGTGGCCAAACCTGTATAAATCTTGTGTCTTGTGCCTCTGTAACCATCTAGTTCCTGATTACATGCACCATCTACCGAAAATCTACCATCATGGGCATACCCCTAGATGGACTGCCGACCATATTTCGTCGACAGTGGTGCGCCAGGTAGGGGGTGTGCGCGCTGATCCTTAGCGAGCCAGATGGACCTCAACATCAAAAACATCTACAATGATTCGGTGGTGGCGTTTAACGTCATGCGCGACAACATCGTCACCGTCGTCGCTCCCACGGCGATCCTCGTCCACAACCCGGTCACTGTTCCTGTCGTCAACACGGCATCCTGAAGTAATTTGTGGTGGTACTCTATCGTACGAGAAGACATGGGGTCAATCCACGGTCACCAGCGTCCAGCGGGATAGTTCTACGCCGACACCTGATTGATTTGCTGGACCAGATCTGATTCTACAACAAAGCCAGGAGGTCTACGGTGTGTCGCACGATGGATTTTTAGCAAAAGCAACAGTTTGTCATGTAGATCACCACGTCGGATTTCCAAGACGACGCCCTGTCTCCACGAGATGGTGAGATCCGATCTAAAGCCCAAGTATCATAATCAGAGCACAAGTCGGACTACAATGCCATGTTCATCTCCAACATGGCAGTCAAGGTTTTGTCGATCAAGACTTTCCTCTTATTACGAGCAAACAGGAAGCAAGCAGGGCCAAGGCATCTATGGATATATGCATGCATCGTATACTGGTATATGCATGGGAACGTCATGGCCATGCAAGCAAACAAGGAGCCACCGTGCTATGTTACAGAACCATGCAACCATGCAACCAAGGAAGCATATATGTGGTATACAGTGCCATGCATCAATGGAGTGCGTATACATGTATATGTCACCGTTTCTTGCATAGCATCTGATACTTCATACAAGTCCAAGTTAGATCACCACACAAGCCAACGACGACGACGAATACTCCATGAGCGGCAAAGGCTGTTCCTACTGCTCCTACACCATCACCGATTGAGCAAGCCGTCCCGAGCGGCTCCACCGATGAAAGGTCCTAATGGCTAGAGGGGGGTGAATAGCCTAATAAAATTCGCCGTGTAGTGGTAGGAACCAATCGATCACAATGATGAATACCAATGTAGACCAATCACCTCGGAATCAAATGATGAACACAATGATTTTTACCGAGGTTCACTTGCTTGCCGGCAAGCTAGTCCTCGTTGTGGCGATTCACTCACTTGGAGGTTCACGCGCTGATTGGCATCACTCGCCAAACCCTCAATAGGGTGCCGCACAACCAACACAAGATGAGGATCACACAAGCCACAAGCAATTTACTAGAGTACCTTTTGGCGCTCCGCCGGGGAAAGGTCAAGAACCCCTCACAATCACCACGATCGGAGCCGGAGCCAATCACCACCTCCGCTCAACGATCCTCGCTGCTCCAAGCCGTCTAGGTGGCGGCAACCACCAAGAGTAACAAGAGAAATCCGTAGCGAAACACAATCACCAAGTGCCTCTAGATGCAATCACTCAAGCAATGCACTTGGATTCACTCCCAATCTCACTATGATGATGAATCAATGATGTAGATGAGTGGGAGGGCTTTGGCTAAGCTCACAAGTATGCTATGTCAATAGAAATGGTCAAGAGTCTAAGCTTGAGCCGGCCATGGGGCTATATATAGAGCCCCAATCAAATAGAGCCGTTATACCCCTTCACTGGGCAAAACGCGTTCTGACCGGACGCTCCGGTCAGACTGACCGGACGCTGCTCCTTCGAACTGATCGGACGCTGAAGCCCCTGTGTCCGGTTGTTTACAGTAAGCTCCCGAGCATGACCGGACACGTCCGATAAAACTGACCGGACGCTGAAGCCCCAGCGTCCGGTCGTTTCCAGTAAGCTCCCCGAGGCATGTTTTTTCGACCGGACGCGTCCGGTCCACCTTGACCGGACACAGCCAGCGTCCGGTGCTCAACCCTAGCCTACTGTGCCGTCTGACAGCTCGACCGGACGCAGCCTTTCAGCGTCCGGTCGCTGAGTGACCCAGCGTCCGGTCAGTAGACCGACGCCAGCATTATTTCGACCAACTCCATTTCAACTCTAACTTCTTCACCCTTGCTCAAATGTGCCAATCACCAAGAATTTTGCATCCGGCGCAATAGAAAATAGACATTTCATTTTCCCGAAATATTATCAAGGGTGTTAGCACTCCACTAGATCCTAAATGCATATGCAATGAGTTAGAGCATCTAGTGGCACTTTGATAACTGCATTCCGATACGAGTTTCACCCCTCTTAATAGTACAGCTATCAAACCTAAATATGATCACACTCTCTAAGTGTCTTGATCACCAAAATAAAATAGCTCCTATAGTTAATACCTTTGCCTTGAGCTTTTTGTTTTTCTCTTTCTTCTCTTCAAGTGTAAGCCCTTGATCATCTCCATGCTATCACCATTGTCATGTTATGATCTTCATTTGCTTCTCTACTTGAAGTGTGCTACCTATCTCATGATCACTTGATGAACTAGGTTAGCACTTAGGGTTTCATCAATTCACCAAAACCAAACTAGAGCTTTCAACCAAGCTCCGACCACGTCGACCACGGACCACGTCGACCACGTCTCGAGTGGCTCTGCCGAGCTCCGACCACGTCGACCATGGACCACATCGACCACGTCTTGAGCGGCCCCGCTGAGCTCCGACCATGTCGACCACGGACCACGTCGACCATGTCTCGAACGGCTCCACCGAGCTCTGACCACATTGACCACGGACCACGTCGACCACGTCTCGAGTGGCTCCGCCGAGCTCCGACCACCTCGACCACCAAACCATGTCGGAACGATGATCGCCGTGAAGAACAATGCTACGACAACCGCGACCACCGTCATGATGACAGGTCAGAAAGCTCGAGGACCAGACAACTTTATCGCCATTGACCATATTTCTATCCAAAGATAAGTACACTTCTGATATTTATATTTAATATAATTTTTCATTACGATGTTTCTCCACAAATGTCCTCGTCATGATTATTCTTCAAATAACGTTTGTCCATGTATACAATCTTAAATATAACATACAGCTATACTTAATGCAAATCCTCGACCAGTCATGTTGACACTCGATGTTTCCAGAAAAGGCCCTGTCTCCAGCTCCTCCCTACACATGCACGAGTGTCTGCCCTCTGTGTTATGGGTGGTCGGCAGCGGCTCCTTAGCGACGCTTTGTTCTTCCTACATGTGCATGGGCTCCGCGCCCCGCGTTATGGTTAACAGGCTAGCTAGGGCTAGAGGCTCAGCTACATACTAACTGGTCGGACGATTTATATTAAGTATAAACACAAACTTCACATTAACACTGATGTTTACAAAAGCACCAACTGCTTTATCACATCATGCTCATTTGCAAATGACTGCTGAGCATCATACGCTATTTCTTCACCGCTGATTTTTCTTCATAATTTATTATTTTATACATCATGTACTACCATTCTACATATTTATATTGCAGGAATTTCGAGCTATACTCGGGGACTTCGTCGCTCGCTTCTCGACCTACGCTCGGGGACTGCCTCGATCACTCTCCGACCATAGCTCGGGGACTTTGTCACTCGCTTCTTGACCTATGCACGGGGACTGCCTCAATCACTCTTCGATCACAGCTCGGGGACTTCGTTGCTCGCTCCTCGACCTGTGCTCGGGGACTGCCTCGACCACTCTTTGACCACAGCTCAGGGCCTTCGCGTCTCGACTACATGCGACTAGCGACTCGCATATAGTTGGGATATTTTTTCTCCTTTAGACCTTGCTACAAGGCTCATACCTCGCCTTCCAGCAAGCTCGTGGAATACATCGGTACGATGCACCTGCCGGTGCATCTCGTATCGCCTGTACGACGATTGGATTCTCAACTTAACTGGGAATTCTTTTTAGACCCTGGCACCATGTGCCTACGTCACCTACTACCAGGCTCGGGGACTAAGTGGGCACACTTCACCTTGCGGTGAATGTGTTTGTTTTTCGACCCCTACGCCTCTGATGATCAAAGACGCTACGCTTCAAGACACCCTTACATTTCTTCATAGAAACCCAAGTGGGCACACTTCCCAGGACAGAAATCTTTTTTCTTTCTTCTTAAGAGCACCATACATTCTTCGGACAACCTACTTCTCCGGCGACAACGGTGGTCGGAGATGTCAAGAACTCAAGCCTCACTGTTTGGAGAAGGTTAAAATGGCATGTCGCATCAGAATACATGGTGCTCGGGGACTAGCTGTGAGGTATATACCCCCGGGTACCACAAGATGGTACATGGGCCGCACCATTTGAGGTGGCCCGGCCCATAAGATCGAGGCATGCACAGCAAGATTACAAGTTGTACTAGATATTGTAATAGTACCAAATAGGATACTTTACTTGTAACCCTCCTCCTCCAGACTATATAAGGAGAGGCAGGGGTCCCCCTCAGGGAGGACAATCCATCTAAACCTCAATCAATACAGAATAATGAGACACAGGACGTAGGTATTACGCCAACACGGCGGCCGAACCTGTATAAATCTTGTGTCTTGTGTCTTTGTAACCATCTGGTTCCTGATTACACGCACCGTCTACCGACAATCTACCATCATGGGCATACCCCTAGATGGACTGCCGACCATATTTCATTGACACACGTCATGCCAAGTCCTTTGTCGTTATTGAGGGTGAGCTCTATAGGCGATGCCACACCAGGATCCTGCAGCACTGTATCCCCATCGAACACGGAAAGCAGTTCCTAAGTGATATCCACGGTGGGGTCTGCGAGCACCATGCCGCACCTAGGATCCTGGTCAGAAATGCGTTTCGACAAGGTTTCTACTGGCCGACCATAGTAGCTGACGCTGAACAGATTGTGCGCACCTATGAAGGGTGTTAATACTATGCTTGGTAGACCCACCTGCTGGCCCAGGCACTCCAAATGATCCCCATCACATGGCCATTCGTGGTATGGGGGCTCGATCTAGTCAGACCTCTCAAGAGGGCGCCCAAGGGCTATACGCACTTGGTTATCACTGTAGACAAGTTTACAAAGTGGATAGAGGCTCAACCGACCTCTGCAATCAAGTCCGAGAAAGTCGTACTATTCTTCCTTGACATCGTCCATCGCTTTGGAGTCCCAAACTCCATTATCACAGACAATAGCATGCAGTTCACCGGGAAAAGTTCCTCTAATTCTGTAATGCATACCACATCCACATCGATTGGTCTACCATGGCGCATCCCCGCATGAACGGGCAGGTCAAGCGAACGAATGACATGGTCCTACAAGGCCTCAAGCCTAGGATTTTCAACCGATTGAACAAATTTGGCAGATGATGGGTCATGGAGCTTCCTACGGTGCTTTGGAGCCTGAGGACGACCCCCAGCCGAGCCACCAGCTACACGCCATTCTTCATGGTCTACGGTTCTAAGGCTATCCTCCCGACCGACCTCGATTATGGAGCACTGAGGGTCACTGCATACGATGAATAGGGAGCCGAGGTGTCCCTTGAGGATGCCCTGGACTAGCTAGATGAAGCGCGCGATGTTGCCCTCCTCTGCTCAGCCAAGTACCAGCAAGCATTGCGCCGGTACCACAGTCGTCGAGTGCGGGATTGGGCCTTCAACGTCGAGGACCTGGTGCTCTGCCTCGTCTAGAGCAACAAGAACCGCCACAATCTCTCTCCACTGTGGGAGGGACTGTACGTCATCACGGAGGTGCTCCGACTAGACACCTATAAGCTTAGGACCATCGACGACAAAGTCTTCGTCAACGCCTGGAACATCAAACAGCTATGTCACTTTTATCCTTAATCTACGCATGCGTTCTCTTATTGGTTTCGCTATTGACTCCTCGATCTTTAGTGACACCTGACCCTAGCAACGGCAAGGGGCTCATGACCATCGATGGTGAAGTCTTTATCAACACCTAGAACATCGAATAACTACATTGCTTTTACCCTTAATCTACGCACGCTTTCTCTTATCGGTTTCGCTATCAACTCCTCGATCTTTAGTAACACTCAAACCAAGCAATGGCAATGGGTCAGGCCTCATTCGGGGGCTGATAAGGGCATATCTATTTGGTAGACATTCTCTATGCCCAACCCTTTCTCATGTTAAGATCTAGAGGCAGCGGTTGTAGAAACAAATGCTGAGTAAACTGGTCGGACCGCAAGAATCCTACGCCCCAGTGGCTACGACGTTTTTGCTCACCAGCGTGATCAGAGTTTTTTGCTCGAACCCTGAGCTTTTTAGCCTTAACTACGAAAAGAGTTGGAAAGCATTAAAGAATATATCTATCCAGTAGAGTTTCTCTACGCCCGACCCTTTCTCATGTTAAGATCTAGAAGCAAGGGTTGAGAAAATGAATGCTGAGTAAAACTAGTCGGACTGCAAGAAACCTATGCTCCAGTGGCTATGACATTTTTGCTCACCAGCGTGATCAGAGTTTTTTCACCCGCACCCCAAGCTTTATAGCCTTAATGACGGAAAGGGTCAGAACTCATTAACCTTTTTATACAAAAAGGGGAGAAGAGCTAAAAATTTGTTTGGCCATAACGAAATTTAAGAGCTTGTCCACTTATTACAAGTTCGCCACCTGGCTTATCTACCTAACAA
Organism: Miscanthus floridulus; assembly: GCF_019320115.1. Taxonomy (NCBI): domain Eukaryota; kingdom Viridiplantae; phylum Streptophyta; class Magnoliopsida; order Poales; family Poaceae; genus Miscanthus; species Miscanthus floridulus. The sequence continues at coordinate 5,940,948 of NC_089586.1, forward strand.
ATTTTTTGGGGAATATTCTCATCCTCTATCTCGGTAGGTAAGTCATATGCTAGAGGGGCCACCTCCTTCTTGATGTCGTCTAGCTCGGTGTCGGTGTATATAGGCGCAAGAACCATCACAGGTAAGGAGGGATATGGAGCTAAAACGCTCCTATGACCCATTCAGGCCCAGGAGTTTGAAGGTTGGCCCTCCAATGGGTTCACAGCCGCTCTAGGGTGCCCTTAGAGTGTGGGGTGGAAAGGGATGGGCCCACTAGCGGCTAGTACCCGAGTGCACGAGCGTCACGGGCATCTCAGCCCTTTGAGTCTTGGTCGGTTCCTAGCCCATTTAGCCCTTGGGACCGGTCGAACAGACCTAAGAACTATATGGATTGGCCACTGAGAATCTGGAGTCGGTCACCAGCTGACCCATGCTGGACCCCACGAATGGGAAGCTGGGCCCCCACTCGAACTCGCCCATTAATAGCTCACCGAGCACCATGTTTCGTCCACCGAGGAAAAACATGGCACAGCTCAGCCCCTCCGTTTTATTGAAAAAACACTCGAGGGAAGTTGGACTCGCAAGGAGACCAAACACATGGTTGCAGTACGATGGTAGACCGATCGGATCCTAGGGGACCAGAATCAAGAAAAATCTTTTCGACCTCTCAAATCCTACAGTTACATGCCCCCAAGAAGATCGATCGCGACAAAAGGGATTCGGCATCCTTCCAGGACACGCCGCGGGCTACAAAAAGAAGGCCAAGGCCCTCAGAGTCCTCCCGTCCAAAAAGCCTCCAAAGGAGTGTCCTACTCCTCCGCAAGCTCGAGGGCTACTATCGGGTGTCGATATTAGGGATACCCAAAGCAAGGAAGTTAGCGCCCACGCTGACTTCCTCGGATGGCTCGAGATGTATTAAAAGGTCTCGCCCAACCTTGAGGCCATGGGCTCCATCTCGCCTGACCCCTTTGGTGCCAGCTTCGTCTCGCCCGACCCCAAGGACGCGGGTTCCGTCTCGCCCAAGGCCGTGGGTTCCGTCTTGCCCAAGGCCACGTGTAACGGTGTTACACCGTAAATCATTTACTAAAACATGTCATGAGCATCTTGTTTATGTGTTAATGCATGTAATAAAGTGTGTAGATCAATTTCTGTAACTCAAAACGGTCAACAAAATTACGAAACAAAAGTTGATTCGATAGTCATGTTATATCACTTAGGGTTTAAAACCAATTTTTATTATGCAAAAATGCTATAGAACATGTATGTGATACTTAAATAAAGTTTGAAGTACAAACTTTGCAGATAACAATGAAATACTTGCAGTCAAAAAATGATATTACTAGCTAATATTTCCACTAGCTTAGAAATCACAAATGGAAATTAAATTCAGCTCAAAAACTTAGAAATTTTCAAGTCTGCCAACAGTTAGACATTGTTATGTTTAGCAATTTATTGTGAGAGATTGGGTTAAGTAGTGATGTAGTTTTATAGCTCAAGTTGGTAGTCTCACATGCCATCTTGAGCATGGTGAAGCTGGTTTGGCTGCTGGAGCAACCGTCTGGTCGCGTTGAAGGCTTTAAAATTTGTATGTGTCACGGTTTTGGGCTGGTTGGCCCCATGGCCACGATCACCACCCTCGAGCACTCAGTGTTGCCATGTGGGTCAGGTGTGTGTGTGCGCACACTGCCGTGCATGGCCGGCCGTGGCTACCTTTGGCCTGGCTAGGTCTTGGCTGTCGCTGGCCCCATCGCGCGGTGTCGTTGCCACTGCTGCCGACTGCCCCGCACACGAAGCGACGAAGTCGTTGCCGGCGCCATCAACTCACCATCGCATCCACACTACTGACCCGCCTCGCGTCGTGAGGCTACTACTACCGGTGCCACTACGACGCTGTGCTGCTGCCGCTTGCCTTGTCCTAGTTTGCACGTGGGCTGCCCCAAGCCGTCGTCCCGCCTTAATGGCGCTGTGGCCGCATATGTCGTGCCCCCACCTGCCACCACGCAGCGCACATGGTTTGCCCTCATTGTCATGTAGCATGTGTGTAGACACCGCCTTAAGTCTGGTCGGCCGCGTCCCGCCAAGGCGTGGACGAGGCAAACCCACTGTCGTGCCCCGTCTCTCTCTCTCTCTCCCTCTGCTTTCTACCGCCGTCGGGTCGCGTCATAGTAAGCCAGAGAGCGAGCACCTCTCATCTATTTCTTGTGCTTGCATCTCCGCCCTCACGTCCCCTCTCCAGCCGACCCCACCCCGCCTTGACTCACGTCACGCCGAGCTCCAATTTTTGGAGCTTTGTCGCCACCGTGTCGTTAAGGCCCGTCACTGCCCGCACAATGGCCAGCCTCCACCACTTCATCCCGCGCTAATTCCTCTGCACCACTAGCTAGCCTTGGCTCCCTCTTCATCGTGCGCATGCTAATCATAGCTCTAGTGCCGCCTCCTCGCTACTATCATGGTCATGCCTTTGCAGTCCGTCGTTCACCTCCCGCGCACATGTGGCTAGCCTCGCTTGGGTCATCTTCGACCAAGACAACTTCTTGGTAAGGTCACTGGTGAGTTGTCGTGCTCACCCGCTACACCTACCACCTTGTTGTTGCTGTGGCACACTAGAATGATGTCGCCATTGCCATAGGGTGCCGCCATTGTGGAGAGGTCCTTCTATAGTGTCCCAGCTCATGCAACCACCGCCCATCATCTAGCGTCGAACCCTAGGTGAGAATCGGCCTTGTAGATAGGTCAGCGTCGGTCCCGTGTGGCCGATGGAAGCGCTAGTGCCACCGCTCGCCATGCCAGCACGCGTGGGGGAGGCTGAGGACCTTGTTGTTGTAAAGAGGAGGAAGTTCTATGGGTTTCGTTGCAAAGTCGTTGTCTATAGAAATAGTAATGTGGACTGCGGGTTGTTTTGCTCATAGTCTAGGGGCGTTTTTGCTAATGTGCCAGCGCGTGCGGGACTTCCTCGCCGTGAGCCACCTCCACGCGTGGCCCGCGCCTCGCCTGTGGGCCACCGCACGCTCGCGCCCGCGCGCGTTGCGCCGCGTGGGCCGCGTTGGGCCGAATTGAGTTTATCTTTTTCGTGGAGAATAGAAATAGCTTTTCATTTTAATTCTGAGCTGAACTTTGGTAAATCGTATAAAATCATGTAGGTATCCCAAAATTGTGAAACTAATTTTGTTAGTACCTAAAATTGTGCTTTATCTGTTGGTGTATTTATTTCATATATGTGTAGTTTGATACCAGGAGCTATTAAATCATTTGAGAGTGCTTAATATTATTAGGTTAAATATTGTAGGAATTTTTGTGGTAGATTGGTGATAGCAAAAACCCTAAAAATTTACAGTAGCTTCATGGTATTATTATGTGCTCATTGTAATTTTTGTAGCTTTATAATAGACTTAACATAAGGATAGTTAAATGCTCTTTGTGTCAAATATCCATTAAATCATTAGTAGAAATAGAGATATATCCTTCCTTTATAATGCTAGGTGTTTGTTAGTTCAACCCAATACTTTACTTGATGAAGATGATAGTTAGCTTAGTATCTTAGTCATTAGAGCTAGCTTAGTAGTTTACCATGTGTATTCTTATTTTAAGAGTTGCTGTTACCGAAATGCTAAGTGTTGCATTATCATCGCATGCATGTAGAGAACGAGTTGGCAGAGATCATGACCATCGGAGATCACGAGTTTGAGGAGGTGATCAAGGAGTACGAGGAGGAGATCCACATGCAGGAGGAGGTCCCAGAGCCACCACTGACTGACTAAGATGACACCCCGCCTACCTAAGGCAAGCCTCCGTGCATAACCTTTATTTTGAATAATCACTGGATATATATGTGATGTGCATTTACGTTACAGGCTTATTGTTGAAACTACATGCATAGATAAACCTACCTATGAGTCCTACTAGCATAGGTCGAGTAGCTGCTATGCTTAGGCTATCGGTAGTGTGAGTAACCTGCCATTACTCGCAATAGGTGATTATTATTATCACTCTCATAATAAAATTGTGAAAATGAAATGGAGACCGGGCAGGGATAGGATACGGGTATTGGTGGGTGTAAGAGGTTGTGTCCCACGGCCAACGGGGCATAGCTTGGTTACTTTTTTTGCCTGTCTGTGTCGGTTAAGGACCGGCCGTTGCATTTTATTCTAGCTAGGTCATAGACTTATTATCCTAAGCACATACTTGTTTATGGGAGCAGGGAAGGCTCGTTGCTTTGTTGTCGTGGGTTCCAGCTCTTTCCAAATCGACTGATTGGAGGCGGGGATGGTAGAGGTCTAAGCACCACACTGAGTCTGGGACTCAGGTGTGGGGCTTGGAGTCCAAGTTTGGACGGCGATCTAAACCCCTTGATAGGAGAGTGGTGGGTTGGTCCTGCTTGTGCCTAGGGTACAAGCAGAGCATGTGTTTTGAGGTACCCAGCTGGGCTACATTGGTTCATGAATCACCGTGTAATATGGTATGACTTGTCTACGATCTAGCACCGTAGTAAGAATAGGAAGATGAAAGGGAATGAATGGATCTGATTGCTAAACTCTTGCTTGAAAGTAGAACAGGAGCATACCTAGAATGGTTAGCTAATGAATTAATCATGACTGCTATTAAAATACATACATAATGATTCACTACTAGTAATGCTTTTTTGCAAAAAGGGAACCCAGCAAACCATAAAGCTTATCATATCCTTTGTAGTCGAGAAATTATTCCCACTAGTCGGATAAGTCTTGCGAGTACATTGTGTACTTAGGGTTTATTTACCCCTGTTGCAGGTGTAGCTTTAGGAATGGCTGTTGTGTGGAGGATTCTTCTGGTGGGCACAGATGGATCCTTGCATCTAATCGTTTGATGTTTATTTTAATTCCGCTGTTTAAATTCCGCACTCTAAACTTGGTATCATAATAATGTATTTCTAAGAACTCTTTTTGTATGAAATGGACTAAGTATTGTAAACTCGTTCTCATTATTGGATCCTAGAGGAAAAATATGGATTATTCGAGTTCTACCTTGGGGTGTTCTCGACGGAACCGTCCGATGTAGCTTAATTTTGGGGTGCTTAGTATCTGGTGGGAGACGAGCGCCTCTGGAAGGGTGCTATTTCGGGTGGTTCTGCCATAGGTGGTACCAGAGCCAATAATGAGTCTACAAGTTTCATAACTCTTTTTAAAACCTAAAATTTGACCAATAAAAGTTTTATGAAAAGTATGATGCGATAAAATTATGTAAATAAGTATAAGCCCTAGTAATATGGTCTATCTAGGATAGCGGCACTGGTTTTATCTAATCAATCTTCTATAGGTATACTAACTTACGCTGCGTAAGAATCGTTAGCGTACGGAAAGTGAGTGTGCGACGTGCCAAAATTTTTTGCGAATGCTGCTATATTCTGGCTTGAGGGAATGGGTAGACCGATGCATGCACCATGAAAAGAGAATCTTGCTTAAACTAAACCCCCCCCACATGTATAAATTGGATTAGTGAATTCATAGGATAACCTAAAGGAATGCTTTAATAAAATTCTTATCATTTCTCTAAGTCTCTTGTTCCTAATCTAGAGAGTTGTCCCTAATGGTTGGTTCCTATCTGTTTATAGATGAACCTGAGGTCTGGTTGGGGGAGTACTAGTGCTGGGATAGGCCGTGGTCTTAGTGAAGACTAGGGTGATAACGGTCATGGTGAGGGCATTGGAAACACCAATAGGGACAGCCACAAGGCCCCACTTCTGGCTCCTCCACCACCACCACCTCCGATGACCCATGCAGAGATGATGGCAAAGATGCTGGTTGCTCGGCATGAGTCCGCCCATGCCTTAGAGATGCTTGCCCAGGCCATTGGTGGCTTCACTCGTGGGGGCCACGGAGGCAATGGTGGGAACGGGGGTGGTGCCCGCGGTCCTAAGGGGCCCTATTCTTACTAGGATTTCTTGAAGACGCACCCACCCACGTTCACACCGACTGCTGAGCCTCTGGATGCGGAGCATTGGCTTCGTATTCTGGAGCAGAAGTTTTATGTGCTCACTATAACTGAAGAACAGAAGGTGCACTTTGTAGCACAATAGCCATTGGGTTCTGCTAGTGCCTAGTGGGACACGTTCAATGCTATGTAGCCGGTGGACCACCATGTGACTTGGCAGGAGTTGACCGCTGCTTTTAGAGAGTACTACATTCCTGCTGGTGTGCTAAACAAGAAGTTGACGGAGTTCCTAGACCTGAAGCAAGGGAGCAGGTCTATGATGGATTATGTGAATAAGTTCAACCATCTAGCACAGTATGTTGGGACCCACCTCAATACTGATGAGAAGAAGAGGTATCATTTCTATCACGACCTCTCTTGTAGTCTACAGAAGGAGCTGTACATAGGGAACTACTAGACTTTTGGTACTATGATGAATGCTGCTATTGCCATGGAGGGACTTCAGCGTGACTCTCAGGCTGAGTGGAAGCGCATGCGGGTGATTACTAGGACTTTTAGTCACCCCTAGGCTCAGAAGGTATAGGTTGTTAGGCGGGTGCCCTATCAGTTTTCGGGTGGGCAGTCGTTTTCATCAGCCTTAGTAGACCTACCAGGCACCTCCCACCCAGTATCATGTGCCTACTCAGTAGGTGCAACAATAGCCTTAGGGACAGCGGGTTCTGCCTCATTAGGGGCAGGGGAACAAGCCTGGTGCTTGTTTCAAGTGTGGCAAGGAAGGCCACTATGCTTGGGAGTGTCCACAGAACTAGCCTACGCAGTCTTCCTAGCCTTCAGCCAACTCCCATCTAGTCAAGAGGACGATTATCAAGAAGAAGGTGCCCGTAAGCCGCTCTGGACAAGTCAACTTCACTAAGGCTGAGGAGATCTTACAGAATGAACTAGCGATGGCTGGTATGTTTACCATTGATTCCCACCCAGCATATGCATTGTTTGATTCTGGTGCATCATATTCATTCATGAGCGTGGGGTTTGCACATAGACAATATCTCTTATGGCTATTCCTATTGCCTATAGAATCAGTACTCTAGGTGTGTAGTTGTGCGTTAATACTCGAACGGACATAGTCGGATTAGTGCTAGCCACTCACACTTACTGCCTTTAGTTCATGGTGCTACCTGGGCAAGACATACATGTAATTCTGGGCATGAACTAGCTGCAAGTTTATGGGGTAGTGTTGAACCTTAAGTAGAGAGTTGTTGAGTTACGGCTTCCTTCTTCTGAGGATAGGATGTCTCTTCTTATGCCCTTAGATCTAGCCTTACCAGTTGTTGCTCATGTTGAAGCTTCTCCTGATCTTGCCTCTATTCCTATGGTCTGTGAGTTCCTGGATGTCTTTCCTGAAGATCTACCTGGGTTGCCACCGGATAGGGATATGGAGTTTTCCATTGAGTTAGAACCTAGCATTGCTCCTATTTCATGGTGTCCCTACCACATGGCTCCTAAAGAACTAGCAGAAATAAAGAAGCAGTTAGAGGAATTATTGGAGAAGGGATTTATCCATCCTAGCTCTTCACCATGGGGTTGCCTAGCTATTTTTGTGAAAAAGAAGGATGGTACTCTGTGGATCTATGTAGATTACCGCCCTCTTAATGCGGTAACCATTAAGAACAAGTTTCCTTTACCTCATATTGATACTTTGTTCAATCAGTTGGCAGGTGCCAAGGTGTTTTCAAAGATTGATCTTTGTTCTAGGTATCATCAAATTAAGATCTGGCCCCAAGATATACCAAAGACAACTTCCTCTACTAGGTATGGGCTATATGAATACCTAGTCATGTCTTTTGGCCTCACCAATGCTCCTGCATTCTTCATGTATCTCATGAATTCAGTCTTCATGCCGGAGTTGGACAAGGTTGTAGTAGTGTTCATGGATGATATTTTGATATACTCCAAGAACAAAGAAGAGCATGCACAACATCTTCGGATAGTACTGACTCGATTAAGGGAACATAAGTTGTATGCTAAATTCAGCAAGTGTGAGTTTTAGTTGGATTGAGTGTAGTTTTTGGGACATGTTCTAACACCTAAAGGTATCTCTATAGACCCAAGCAAGGAGCAAGATGTGTTAAATTGGAAGTCTCCAAAGTCAGTGCATCAGATCCATCAGTTCCTTGGTCTTGTTGGTTATTATCGACGCTTCATTCCTGACTTCTCCAAAATAGCCCAACCACTGACCAAGCTGCTCTAGAAGGATGTCAAGTTTGTATGGAGTCTGGCTTGTGAAGAAGCTTTCCAAGCCCTGAAGAAATTTCTTACCTCTGTTCCTGTTCTTGCCCAACTAGATATTGACAGGACATTTGATGTGTATTGTGATGCCTCAAGGACTAGATTAGGATGCGTGCTTATGCAGGATGGACGTGTGATAGCTTATGCTTCACGCCAGCTAAAAAAGCACGAGGTGAATTATCCCACCCATGATTTAAAGTTGGTTGCTGTGGTGCATGCTCTAAAAATTTGGAGGCATTATTTGTTGGGAAATAAAGTACATATTTTTACAGACCACAAGAGTCTCAAATATATTTTCACTCAGTCTGAGCTGAACATGAGGCAACGAAGATAGTTGGAGCTAATCAAGGATTATAATTTGGAGGTTCATTACCATCCTAGAAAATCTAATGTGGTAGCTGATGCCTTAAGTAGGAAGTCAGATCAAGTTAAAGAAGAACCTTTGTCTCTCAACCATGCTGAGGTGTTAGCCCATATTATTCTAGTCTCGGATTTACTTTAGCAAATTATTATAGAGCAAAAGCAAGATGTTTTGGAAATCCTGCATATCAAGAAGTTAATTGCCGAAGGGCGTGGTCCACATTTTAGTATTGAAGATCAAGGTGTAGTGAGGTTCAAGAATAGATTGGTTGTTCTATCAAGAGAGGAGCTTAGAAGAAAGATTTTGGATGAAGCTCATCATTCCAAGTTGTCCATTCATCCATGAAGTAACAAGATGTACCATGATTTACGCCACTTGTATTGGTGATCAAATATGAAGTAGGATATCATTAAATATGTCGTGGAATGTGACACTTGTGAAAGAGTTAAGGCAGACCATATGCATACACCAAGATTTTTGTAGCCCTTGCCTATTCCTATTTGGAAATGGGAACATATGTTCATGGACTTTGTTGTGGGTTTACCCCGCACGTCCAAGGGTTATGACTCTATTTGGGTCATTGTGGACCATCTCACTAAGTTTGCTCATTTCTTTCGATAGATACCAGATATTTAGCCAAGAAGTATACCAAGTTGTATTTTGATCGGATTATGACCCTACATGGAGTTCCTCTTACTATTGTCTCTGATAGAGGGTCAGTCTTTGTCTCTTGTTTCTAGGAGCAACTTCAACAATGTCTTGATACTAGTCTCCTTAGAAGTTTAGCTTATCATCCACAAACTGATGGTCAAACAGAAAGGGTAAATTAGGTACTTGAGGATATGTTGAGAGCTTGTACCATTTCTTTTCCTAAAAAGTGGGATGAATGCTTGACTCTAGCTGAGTTTTCTTATAACAATAGTTATCAAGAAAGCATTCGAATGGCACCATTTGAGGCCATGTATGGCAAGAAATATAGAACACCTCTTAACTGGGTTGAGGTGGGTGATTGTGGATATTTTGAGCCTAATTTTATCAAAGAAGCTCGAGAGCAAGTCAGTATTATTCAGAGCCATTTGAAGGCAGCTCAAAGTCATCAGAAAACTTATCCGGACAAGCGAAGAAGGCCCTTGCAATTTGAAGTTGGAGATCATGTGTATCTCAAGGTATCTCCCATGAGAGGTGTACATCGATTTGGTGTCTATGGGAAGCTAGCCCCTCGCTATGTTGGACCTTACAAGATTTTGGCCCGGTGTGGTTCTGTTGCCTACCGTATCCGACTCCCGGATATTTTGTCAGTAGTGCATAATATCTTCCATGTTTTCTAGTTAAAAAAATGTTTGCAGCTCCCCGATGAAGCTATGGAAATTGAAGGACTTCCCCTCCAGCATGACTTGTCTTATATTGAGCATCCTCTTAAGATCTTGGACGAAAAAGAAAGAGTGACTAGAAACAGTGTGGTAAAGTTTTATAAAGTTCAGTGGCAAAATCACTTGGTGGACGAAGCAATGTGGGAGCAAGAAAGCTATATCTTGAAGCATTATCCCCACCTTCTTTCTAGTTCAACGAGGTAATTGTTCAATTCAGAATTTATTTCTTATCTCTTTTCCCATACTAGGCACATCAAATCTCAGGACGAGATTTTGTTTAAAGGGGTTGATTTGTAACACCCTCGGTGTTACACCATAAGTCATTTACTAAAACATGTCATGAGCATCATGTTTATGTGTTAATGCATGTAATAAAGTGTGTAGATCAATTTTCGTAACTCAAAACGATCAACAAAAATTCCAAGCGAAAGTAGATTCGATAGTCATGTTATATCACTTAGGGTTTAAAACCAATTTTTATTATGCAAAAATGCTATAGAACATGTAAAAATGCTATAGAACATGTATGTTTAGCAATTTATTGCGAGAGATTGGGTTAAGGAGTGGTGTAGTGTTATAGCTCGAGTTGGTAGTCTTATATGCCATCTTGAGCATGGTGAAGCTGGTTTGGCTCCTGGAGCAACTGTCTGGTTGCGTTGAAGGCTTTAAAATTCGTGTGTGTCATGGTTTTGGGCTGGTTGGCCGCGTGGCCGTGATCACCATGCTTGGGCACTCGACGTCGCTGCGTTGGTCAGGTCTCAGCTGCCGCTAGCCTCACCGTGCAGAGCCCCCACTGCTGCTGTCGATTGCCCCACACGTGCCACGACGAGCCGCTACCGGCGCCATCAACTCGCTGTCATGTTCACACTGCCGACCCGCCTCGTGTCATGATGCTGTCACTACCGATGCCACTGTGACACTCTGCTACTGCCGCTTGCCTTGTCCTAGTTCGCACGTGGGCTGCCCTGCGCCATCGTCCTGCCTTAATGGCGCTGCGGCCGTGCATGCCGCGCCCTCACCTACCTTCACGCGCGCATGTGGTTTGGCCGCATTGTCATGTAGCGGGTGTGCAGATGCCACCTTAAGTCCAGTCGATCGTGTCCCACCAAGGCGTGGACGAGCGGAACCCACTGTCGCACCCCGTCTCTCTCTCTCCCTCTACTTTCCACCGCCGTTGGGTCATGTCATGGTGAGCTAGAGAGCGAGCACCTCTCATCCATTTCTCATGCTCGCGTCTCCGCCCTCATGTCCCCTCTCTAGCTGACCAACACTAGCTTGGCTCACATCACGCCGAGCTCCAATTTTGGAGCTTTGCTGCCGCCGTGCCATTAAGGCTCGTCACTGCCCGCGCCGTGGCCAACCTCCACCACTTCATCCCGCGCCAATTCCTCTGCACCACTAGTTAGCCTTGGCTCCCTCTTCGTCGTGCGCACGCTAGTCATAGCTCTAGTACTACCTCCTCACTACTGACACAACCATGCCTTTGCGGTCCGCCATTCACCTCGCCATGCGCACATGGCCAGCCTCGCTCGGGTCATCTCTGGCCGAGACGGCTTCTCGGTAAGGTCATAGGTGAGTTGTCATGCTCACCCACTACCCCTACCACCTTGTTGTTGCTACGACTCAGCAGAATGTCGTCGCCATTGCCACAGGGTGCCCGCCATCATGGAGAGGTCCTTCTACGGTGTCTTGGCTCGTGCAACCACCGCCCATCGTCACGCGTCGAACCCTAGGTAAGCGTCGGCCTCGTAGATAGGTCAGCATGAGTCCCGTGTGGTTGGCGCAAGCGCTAGTGCCACCGCTCACCGCGCCAACACGCGTAGGGGAGGCTGAGGACCTTGCTATTGTAAAGAGGAGGAAGTTCTGAGGGTTTCGTTGCAAAGTCGCTGTCTATTGAAATAGTAACGTGGACTGTAGGTTGTTTTGCTTATAGTCTAGGGGCATTTTTGCTAATGTGCCAGCGCGCGCGGGACTTCCTCGCCATGGGCCGCCTCCTCGCGTGGGCCTCGCCTCGTCTCTGGGCCGCCGCGTGCTCGTGCGCACGCGCGTTGTGCCACGTGGGCCATGTTGGGCCGAATTGAGTTTATCTTTTTCGTGGAGAATAGAAATTGCTTTTCATTTTAATTCTGAGCTAAACTTTGGTAAATCGTATAAAATCATGTAGGTATCCAAAAATTGTGAAACTAATTTTGTTACTTCCTAAAATTGTGCTCTATCTATTAGTGTATTTATTTCATATATGTGCTTGTTGATACCAGGAGCTATTAAATCATTTGAGAGTGCTTAATATTATTAGGTTAAATATTATAGGAATTTTTGTGATAGATTGGTGATAGCAAAAACCCTTAAAATTTTACAGTAGCTTCATGGTATTATTATGTGCTCATTGTAATTTTTGTAGCTTTATAATAGACTTAACATAAGGATAGTTAAATGCTCTTGTTTCAAATATCCATTAAATCATTAGTAGAAATAGAGATATATCATTCCTTTGTAAAGCTAGGTGTTTGTTAGTTGAACCCAACACTTGATGAAGATGATAGTTAGCTTAGTATCTTAGTCATTAGAGCTACCTTAGTAGTTTACCATGTGTATTCTTATTTTAAGAGTTACTGTTGCCGAAATGCTAAGTGTTGCATCATCATCGCATGCATGTAGAGAACGAGTTGGCGGAGATCGTGACCATCGAAGATCACGAGTTCGAGGAGGTGATCAAGGAGTACGAGGAGGAGATCCTTGTGCATGAGAAGGTCCTGGAGCCACCACTAATTGACTGAGCTGACACCCCGCCTACCCAAGGCGAGCCCCGGTGCATAACCTTTATTTTGAATAATCACTGGATATATATGTGATGTGCATTTATGTTATAGGCTTATTGTTGAAACTACATGCATAGATAAACCTACCTATGAGTCCTACTAGCATAGGTCGAGTAGCTGCTATGCTTAGGCTATCGGTAGCATGAGTAACCTGCTGTTACTTGCAATAGGTGATTATTATTATCACTCTCATAATAAAATGGTGAAAAGGAAATGGAGACCGAGCAAGGATATGGTACGAGTATTGGTGGGTGTAAGAGGTTATCCCGTGGCCAGCGGGACATAGCTTGGTTACATTGTTTTCCCTGTCCGTGTTAGTTATGGACCGACCGTTATATTGGATTCTAGCCTAGTCACAGACTTATTATCCTGAGCACATACTTATTTATGGGAGCAGGGAAGGCTCGATGCTCTCTTGTCGTGGGTTCTGGCTCTTTCAGGACTGACTGATTGGAGGCAGGGATGGTGGAGGTGTAAGCACCACACTAAGTCCGGGACTTAGGTGTGGGGGCTTGGAGTCCAAGTTTGGATGGAGACCTGGACCCCTTGACAGGAGAATGGTGGGTTGGTCCTGCTTGTGCCTGGGGTACAAGCGGGGCGTGTGTTTTAAGGTACCCAGCTAGGCTACATTGGTTCTTGAATCACCCTGTAATATGGTACGACTTGTCTACGATCTAGCACCATTGTAAGAACAGAAAGACGAAAGGGAATGATTGGATCAGATTGCTCAACTCTTGCTTGAAAGTAGAACATGTGCTTACCTAGAATGGTTAGCAAATGAATTAATCATGACTGCTATTAAAATATATACATAAGGATTCACTACTAGTAATGTTTTTTGTAAAAAGGGAACCCAGCAAACCATAAAGCTTATCATATCCTTTGGAGTTGGGAAATTATTCCCACTAGTCAGGTAAGTCTTGCGAGTACATTGTATACTCAGGGTTTATTTAACCCTATTGCAGGTGCAGCTTCAGGAATGGTTGTTGTGTGGAGGATTCTTCTTGGGGGCACAGATGGATCCTTGTATCCTTATCATTTGATGTTTATTTTAATTATGATGTTTAAATTCCAAACTCTAAACTTGGTATTGTAATAATGTATTTCTAAGAACTCTTGTTGTATGAAATGGACTAAGTATTGTAAACTCGTTCTCATTATTGGATCCTAGAGGAAAAATATGGATTATTTGAGTTCTCCCTTGGGGTGTTCTCGATAGAACCGTCCGATGTAGCTTAATTTTGAGGTGCTTAGTGTCTGGTGGAAGATGAGCGCCTCTAGAAGCATGCTATTTTGAGCGGTTCTGCCACACTGCGGGCTCTGTCTCGCCTGACCTCGAGGCCGTGGGCTTCGTCTTGCCCGACCTCGAGGCTCGGGCTCTATCTCGCTCGACACCTTGGGTCCAGGCTTTGTCTCGCTCAACCCCAAGGACTCAGTTTCTATCTTGCCTAAGGTCATGGGCTCCGCCCCGCCCGACCTCGAGGATGTGGGTTCTGTTTTGTCCGACGGGGACCCATACCGCTGCCAACCACTCTAGGTCCAAGCGTATGGGCCTAGGTCAAAACTTTGATGCCAGGGAAGAGGCGGCATGCCTTGATGTAACCCATGGCCATGACTGGCCATACCTGGGGATTCACATCAAGAACAGTGTCGGGCGTGCCGGTGCTGTTCTGCCTAATCCTCGTACGGACACTGACAGGCGTGTTAGTTCACCACGAGGTCCGGTGGGACAGAGTGGAACGCCATGACCGGCACATGATGCATGCGCATGCTGCCAGTGACGAATAGGGCCACAACATGGAGCCATCCCTGTTGACATCTATAGGATCAGCGGGACCCGCATGAAGGAGAAGAAGGACCCAGCAACCCTGAAAGCCTTCTTCTCTCTCTCGTTCTTCTACTTTTCCTCCCCTATAACCCATGCTTTCCCTTCATCTATAAAATGGGAAGCAGGTGCCCCATGGAGGGGGATCTGAACACAAGAGCACGACACGTGCACATGGCTGAGCAGCAAGCAAGCTCTCAGCACCCGTTCACTCCTTCCATCAAAGACTTAGGATCCTCTCCCTCTCTGCCTGTTTGTAACCCCTACTACAAACCAAGTGCCAGTAACACAAGCAGTATCGAACTGGACGTTGGGACGTTCTGCCCGAACCTATATAAACCCTTGTGTCCTCTGAGCACACCATCCGAGCCAGACGCGCAAATACAAATTTACTCGTCGATGGTCCAAAAACACCAACAATAGCATAGTGATTTATAGAATCCATTTTCATCTCCCACCCTATGAATTTGAGATAGGCTTATTTGTGAGTTTGGAAAAGTTATGGAATGTCAAATTCTAAGTCAAACAGGCTAATCCATTATGTAGATTCCAATTCCTCCAAAATGAAGGGATCCAAATGGCTCCTGATGGTATTTATTTGGTATCGATACTCTTTATCTCTATAATTGGTTAAACATAAGATAGTTGAAAGGATCAAGATGCTCAAGAGGGGGGGTGAATTGGGCTAATTCTAAATTTCTTTGCAATAATTAAACCCTATGGTTAGCCCAATTAACCCCTTGTGCCTAGAAAGTGCTTCTACTAATCTACCGCACAAAAATTTAGCAACCTATGTTCCAATCCTACTCTAGCATGGAAATTCTATGAATGTAAATGATAAGAATTGAATTGCTCAAAGTAAATGCTCAAAGTAAAGAGAGAAGGAGGAACATGGCGATGTTTTGCCGAGGTATCGGAGAGTCGCCACTCCCCACTAGTCCTCGTTGGAGCACCCACGCAAGGGTGTAGCTCCCTCTTGATCCGCGCAAGGATCAAGTGCTCTCTACGGGTTGATTCTTCGACACTTCGTCGCGGTGAATCACCCACAACCGCTCACAACTTGAGTTGGGTCATCCACAAGCTCCGTCGGATGATCACCAAGCTCCCAATCACCATCAAGCCATCTAGGTGATGGCGATCACCAAGAGTAACAAGCACGAACTCTCACTTGACCACGACAAGCCTAATGAGAAGGGTGGATCCATACTTTGCTACTCTTGCTTTCACTAATGAGGGCTCTCTTTGGGATTCTCAAATCTCAATCACCTCACTAGGACCTTGCTCTTCTTGGCACTCTCAAAGGTGTTTTTCAGCTATTGGAATGAGCAAAAGTACCCCCTCACACGAATGGAGGAAGTATTTATAACCTTGGTTGAAAAACGAACCGTTATGTGCCTCTACGGGGTGACCGGACGCTCCGGTCATGTTGATCGGACGCTCTGGTCAGTTCTCCCCGAATCCTAGTGTTAAAGTAGTGACCGGATGCTGGACAGTGTCCGGTCAGCACTGACCGGACGCGTCCGGTCACAATTTTCCCTCTCTGGAACCTTACTGGAGTCGACCGGACGCTGGCACCCAGCGTTCGGTCGCTCACCTCTCAGCGTCCAGTTGCACCAGATGAATTCACCTTGATCAAATGAACTGACCGGACTCTGCCCTAGTGTTTGGTTAGTATTTGACCCTCCATTCACTTCCAACTCTCAATCATATGTGAATGAAGATTGCTCCAATGGATCTAAGGGCTTTTTAGGAGCTACCTAGTGCTAGTTTTAGCAAGTGTGCACCACACCTAACCCACTCGACTCACCTAGGTCAAGCTACCCGTCCATACCCCTCTTAATAGTATGGCCAAAGCAAAAATAAAGTCCTAAACTACTCTAAGTGTCTCTACAACACCAAACGACACTTAGAACTAGTATATCCTTAACCTTGTCGTCCATCCTTTGAAAACCAAAACAATTTCCATCGTAGGGGCATGACCACCATGATTGCCCAATCGATCTCCATTACCATTACCTAACTTAATTGCCTCTGCAAAACACACATTAGTCATAGTAATCATGTATTGTCATTAATCACCGAAACCCACCTAGGGGCCTAGATGCTTTCAATCTCCCCTTTTTGGTGATTGATGACAATATTACCTCGAGTATGTGAAAGAGTTGAGGTTCTTAACATGCTTGGTTCATATAAGCTTTTGTCATTAAGAACAAAAGAGTTAGGCAAGCTTATATGACCCAAGCCAACATAATGTACTCCAAAGATATGAAATAAGCATGAGTATAAGTAGTAAAGCTCATTTGCATCAGAGTAAAACGTGGAAGCAAAGCAAATGAGCATAACACAAGTGATATGACATATAAATAATTCAAAGTAGAGAGCACACATGTCACATATCACATAACTATCACGATATCATTATCACATAAATATGGTTTTCGATGCATGAAAGTAAACACACGAATGTATAATAGTGTATCACACATAAAAACCAAATATAATAGATAAGCTAATAAGTAAACTCCCCCTAAATGTGTTGCTCCCCCTAGTGCTAACATACTCGATCCCTCTTCCCCTTTGGCATCAAACACCAAAACCTAAGGGTTGGTCGGCGGGGCTGCAATGGACAAGTCGGGCGCTGAGGTACGAGGATCGAGCTGGAACTATGTGCCATCATCATCTGATCCTGAGCTCTGTGTAGTCTGACCCTCTATGGCTAGAAGCGATGCTAAAGCAGTCTGGGTCGGATCAGAGACTAGAGCGGCTGTAGACTATGCAGGTATGACTGTAGCAGGCGGCTCTAATGATGCAACAGAAGAAGAGAGCATCTCTGTAGTCCCGGTAATAGGTGCAACTATGGAAGGACCTGTGACATGTAGATATGGTGGAGTAGGCTGCCCTGTCAACTCACTGAAGGAAGCACCAAGGCTCCTAGACACTATAGTCTTTGGCACTAGCAGCGAGGAAGTCTGAGCCGGTGTGAAGCCCGTCTGAAGAGGTGTGAACTGCGGGGCTGGCACTAGCGAGGCAAACCACTGGGACACCTTCTTTGTAGGAGAAGAAACTATGCTGGTCGCTATCCCTGACTCTGAAGCCCACTAGGGTATAAAGCTAGAGTCATAGAAGTGGTGGTAGGCTAGGCTATCTGGGGTGAAGGCTATGGCGGTGGAGCCCCAATTGCAGTGACTACATGCTGCATAAATCCAAGTAGCTACTGCTACATGAGAAGCTGCTGCTAATGCATGGCCTGCTGCTGCTGCTGTCACTGGAACTCATCCTGCCTAGTCTAAAATTGTGCAAATATAGCAGCGGTCTCCTATGCCTAGCGAGCCTGATCCTACCTCATCCACTCAAGTATAGCAAGTAGAGCGAGGTCTATCTGCGGTGTAGGTGGAGCTAAACTGGAGCTACCGGCCTCATGGTCATGTCATCGTGGAGGCATCTGAGGAATATCCCGGTAGTCATCATCTGAGCTATCACTGGGGTCGCTCTCAACCATCCCCTCCTGCTGAGCATCAAGCTCCTCCTCCTCTATAGCTGCTATACCCCTAATGGTCTCATCTTGTTGGGCTACTATCTCTGGCACCTCTGGATGACGGCGTGGCTAGCTAGGTGTCCTCACTGCACTATGGTGGATCATCTGAGTCATGTTGTATGCAGCGAACTCTGTAGTAGCACCACTATACTCTACCAGCATCTCAGGTGGCCTCACAGTAACTACCATGTGGATCAAGAATGTAATCCAGTGAGCATATGGCAGCTGCCTGTGACCCCTAAACCCCTATGTAATAGTATCCTCCATCTTTGATAGAAGAAGATCCCAAATATCAAACACAGTCTGCTACATCAGAGAGTTTAGTAGCCATAACTATATACGAGTCAAGCCCTCATGATACCCCATCCTCAGAAATAGGGTCCTCCTCATAATAGCATCAAGCACTCTAGCTATAGGAGTGAGGTCACTGGGTGTCCTGCTCGACCCTTCGCCAAAAGGCTCTGTGAAGCAATGGCAGACCAAATCTGTAGGAGGCACCATACTACCATGAGGGTGTCTGGGAGGCGCTGTCTATCCATAGCAAACCTCATCTAGCCGGACGGGCTACTCCTAAAGCCTGAGAATCTCCCTGACCCTAAAGCTCATCAGCTTGTAATCTCTGCCTCTGAATGCAAAATGTATAAATCTATGCTGCAGATCAATCCAGAGTGTAGCATAAAACTCACAGACCTAAGATGGAACATATAAGCCTATCCATCCAAGTAAATCTGTCAACCCGGGCAGGTAAGATAGGTAAGGGCGAATATGCTCTCCTGCTGCTACTATAATGGACTCAATGTTGCACACCCTCTGAGATCTAAAAACTATCCCACTATTAAGATATACATTATAAAAATCTTCCAGCAGTGGTGTGTAGAAGCCCTCTAATGCACGCTCATCCCGCCTCAGCGGAAACCACTGATCAAAGTCCACAAATCTAAGCTGTTGCACCTGCTTGGCCGTGGCAGCCCTCAAATCTAGATGAGTCACTGGAGGCGGACCCTGTGGTCTAGGAGGCGGACGAGAACCCCTCTGTTGTGTCTCTAGCCTCGGTGTGACTAGAGCACGGGTACGACCAGAGCGGCGTAACTGTGGCTAAGGTGCCTGCTCTGTCTCCTCAGCCTGCTCACCCTCCTAAGTCTATTCTACTGGCTATGGCTGCTGTTGTGACTCCCCCTGAGGCTGACTCTCATCAAAAGCAATACGCCGTCCTCCAACCATGACAGTCCCAGCTAGACCACCATGATGGTGCTCAACCTGCTCAAGTGCAGCCCTCTATGCTGGTGAAAGCTGATATGCGATCTGGACTCCACTCCTAGCACCTCCTGCCTCAGCACGCTCTGCGGCTGCTGCAACTATGGCTGCTCTAGCTGTATCTGCATCTAGATACTTTTGCTTCTTTGTTGACAGCTTCTTTGTCGCCTTGCCTTTTGCATCTGTAGGCTAGCGAGGCGGGGGCTTCGGATCCTCATCACCGGGACCTCCTCCAACATTCTTGACACACTGATGAAGCTGAAATGAACAACTACCGCTGACAAAGATCAACTGTCAACTGTCACTTTTGTGGCTTGGCCTCGATCCGTACTCGTGAGCTTGGCCCCGAGTTGACTGACAACTGCCACTAAGACCTCAGAAACACTGACTCGCTGCACGTTAGAATAGATCAGACTTATAAATAATTTACAATATATCTAAAGATATGAAACCCTAAGAAAGCAAGCAATAGATACAAAATTGGAAACGATGGCTTGCTACCTGATGAACCGGTGATCCAAAAAGAAGAGGAACGATAATCGGGGAACCACCGGGAGGCACTGTGAAGCTAGGGTTTGCAAGGCGTAGTGAATCGGCGGCTAGGGTTCAGGCACGGCTCTGGTGGCGACACTGGTGAAGCTAGCGGCGTGCGGCGCTAGAGCAGGGCACAGGCATAATGGCGCTAGGGCACTGTGTGGGCGAGCAGCGACGCGGGCATAGCGTGAGCAGGGCACGATGGCTTGGGGTGCGGCGGCTTGAAGGTGCGGGCGCGGTCGTCAGGCATGAGCGCGAGGCGAGGTCGCGGCGGTGCAGGCATAGGAGTAGGGCGGCGCGGTGAGCTATGGACTTGGCAACTAGGGCACTGCAGCGATGTCGGCGCGATGCGGGATAAGGGTCATGGCATGATGGATTGGGTTATAAGGGGTCCCCCGAAGAGACAGAAATGGAAACGGAGAAGAAGTCCTGAACCCGCATGATTTCAACTGACCGGACACTCTGGAGGCAACGACCAGACGCTGCCACCCAGAGTCTGGTCGATTCAAGAGAGGTCCAAAACCCCTGGAATCGTGACCGGACGCGTCCGGTGAACCCCGACCGGTTGCAGCCAGAGTCCGGTCCTCACTGCCTTGATCGCCTTCGCTTGATTAAACGTTGAACCACCATCTGACCAGACGCTGAATAGCAGAGTCCGGTCACTCCATCACAGCAGGTTCACCTCCTATGAACTGACCAGACGCTGGACTTCAGAGTCCGGTGCAGCGTCCGGTCACTCTTTTTCCAGCAAATATTCAAAGTCCTTCGTGCTGCCTGTTCCCAATCAAGTCCCAACTTCAATAAGATCCAAATAAACACCAATTGAGACTGATATGAGTGACCTCTCTCAAACCCTCAAAATTTTCAAAAATATTTTGCCTTAGCCTATAATTCTTTTTAAGAAAATAGGCAATAAGAGGGCAATTGAAGATAAACGACAAAGCAACATTCATGCATATGCAATGCAATACTTGAAAGTAAATTAGTTGCTTGTCAAGTTTGATCCAAGGTTAAGCTTCTTCACACGCTTTATGGCGGTTATCTTAACCATGTTATACAAGCCCTAAGTGCATTACCATAAAGTAAACATGTTGTATATTACAATGCAATGTAAGGGACAACACAAGCTCATTTTCTAGAGAAGTTGCTAAAATCAAGAACATTGAGCTCATTTCGTAATCGACAAAAAGTCGCCTTATCTAGCGGTTTAGTGAAGATATCCGCCAATTGATCCTCGGTCCTTACACCTTCTAGTGAAATATCATTCTTTGCAACATAATCTCTAAGGAAGTGATGGCGGATATCTATGTGCTTGGTGCGAGAGTGTTGAACCGGATTATTTGCAAGTTTTACCGCACTTTCATTCTCGCACAAAAGAGGTACTTTTTCTAGAACTACACCATAGTCTAGCAAAGTTTGTTTCATATAAAGAATTTGTGCACAACAAGCACCCGCGACAATGTATTCCGCTTCGGTGGTGGACAAAGCCACACTATTTTGTTTCTCGGAGGACCAAGACACAAGTGATCTACCAAGCAAATGGCACCCTCCGAATGTGCTTTTTCTATCAACTTTGCAACCGGCATAATCTAAATCGGAATAGCTAATTAATTCAAATCTAGCTCCTTTAGGATACCAAAGGCCAATGCTTGGTGTGTGCTTAAGATACCTAAGGATTCTTTTAACGGCAATCAAATGAGTTTCCTTAGGATTAGCTTGAAATCTAGCACACATACACACACTAAACATGATGTTGGGCCTCGATGAGGTTAAATATAACAAGCTACCAATCATAGAGCGGTAGAGAGTTTGATCAACCGTGTTACCTCCCTCATCTAGGTCGAGATGTCCATTAGTTGGCATTGGTGTCTTGATTGGCTTACATTCATCCATCTTGAATCTCTTGAGAAGATCATTTAAATATTTCTCTTTAGAGACAAAAATCCCTTGTCTCATTTGCTTGATTTGAAAACCAAGAAAGAATGTAAGCCCTCCAATAATTGACATCTCGAACTCCTTCGACATCATTTCACCAAACTCTTTGCAAGAATCTTCATTTGATGATCCAAAGATGATATCATCAACATACATTTGACAAATGAAGATATGTCCATCAAGCTTCTTGGTAAATAGTGTGGTGTCGACCTTCTCAATGGTGAAGCCCTTCTTAATGAGGAAGTCCCGAAGACGCTCATACCAAGCTCTTGGGGCTTGCTTAAGCCCATATAACGCCTTGGACAACCTATAAACATGATTAGGATATCTAGGGTCTTCAAACCCGGGAGGTTGATCAACATAGACTAGTTCATTAATAAAGCCATTTAAAAATGCACTTTTCACATCCATTTGATATAGTTTCATGTCATAATGTGATGCATATGCAAGGAGGATACAGATGGCTTCTAGTCTTGCAACCGGTGCAAAGGTCTCTCCAAAATCTAAACCTTCAACTTGAGAGAACCCCTTTGCAACTAGTCTTGCCTTGTTCCTCAGTACAACACCTTGGTCATCTTGCTTGTTGTGGAACACCCACTTTGTTCCAATGACTCTTGCACCTTTTGGCCGCTCTTCAAGAGTCCAAACTTTATTGCGGGTGAAGTTGTTCAACTCTTCATGCATGACATTTATCCAATTCGGATCTTGAAGAGCTTCTTCTACCTTAGTAGGCTCAAACCAAGAGACAAAAGAGCGATGTGCAATAAATGAAGCAAGTTTTTATGAGCGAGTCATTACACCATTTGATGGACTCCCTATGATGAGATCTTGTGGATGATCTTGTAGTAGAGGTGTATTTCTTCTATTGACCACTTGAGGAGGAGGTTGTGGAGCATCAACATCTTGTGCTTGTACCACCATTTGATCATGAGAGACATGAGTGTCTTTATTTTCTATTCTCTCATCTTTTTCACCATCTTGTGGCACATTTGATGAAGAAGGTGGATTGATCACTTGTACATCATCTTCATCGTCATTAGGCTTGATGTCTCCAACCAAAATGTTTTTCATGGCCTCCCTCAATGGTTCATCACCTACATCATCAAGATTCTCATGTGCTCCTTGGGAGCCGTTAGATTCATCAAATTCCACATCATATGTTTCTTCAACCAAGCCAGTGGCATGATCAAATACTCTATATGCTTTGGACTTTGATGAGTAACCAACAAGAAAACCAATATCACAACGTCTTTGAAACTTCCCTAGGAGTTGCCGCTTCTTGTAGATGTAGCATTTGTAGCCAAACACCCTAAAGAAGGAGATGTCCGACTTCTTCCCATTGAGCAACTCATAAGGTGTCTTGCCAAGAAACTTTTGAAGGAATAGGCAGTTGGATGCATAGCAAGCGGTGTTGATAGCTTCTGCCCATAGAGCTTCGGGAGTGTTGTACTCATCAAGCATTGTTCTTGCAAGAGTGATCAATGTTCGGTTCTTTCTCTCAACTACACCATTTTGTTGAGGAGTATATGTTGCGGAGACCTCATGCTTGATTCCAACTTCATCATAATAGGCTTCTATGTTGGTGTTGTCAAATTCTTTCCCATTGTCACTTCTAATCTTCTTGAGCTTCACTTCAAACTCATTTTGTGCTCTCTTGGCAAACTTCTTGAAGCAAGATGCAACTTTAGATTTGTCATGAAGGAAGAATACACATGTGTATCTTGAATAGTCATCAACAATCACAAGACAATAATGATTTCCTCCCAAACTCTTGTATGTTGTTGGTCCAAATAAGTCCATGTGAAGGAGCTCTAGCACTCTTGTGGTTGACATGAAAGCTTTTGTTGGATGAGTATTTGCAACTTGCTTGCCGGCTTGACATGCACTACAAAGCTTGTCCTTCTCAAACTTCACATCCTTCAATCCTCTTACCAAATCATTCTTCATTAGCTTCTTGAGTGAGCTCATCCCAACATGAGCAAGTCTTCTATGCCATAGCCACCCAAGTGTTGTTTTGGTGAATAGGCAAGTCTTTAAATTAGCATCTTCGGAGATGAAGTCCACTAGATATAGGTTATTGTATCTAAATCCTTTGAATATCACTTGATCATCATCCTTCTTAGATACAACAACTTTCTTCACGATAAACAAGCATTGGAAGCCAAGATCACACAATTGTCTAACGGATAGCAAGTTGAAGCTCAATGAAGCAACATATAGCACATTTGAGATTGAATGATCATTTGATATTGCCACTTTGCCCAATCCTTTAACCTTGCCCTTTGAATTATCTCCAAATGTGATTCTTTCTTGTCCATCTACTTTTTCATCTAGTGAGGTAAACATACGAGGATCATTGGTCATATGTTGTGTGCAACCACTATCAATAACCCAATGACTTCCACCAGTCTTGTAGTTCACCTACACATAAGAGATCAAGCTTTAGGAACCCAAACTTGTTGAAGGCCCTTCACCTTCTCAACAAGTGACTTTGCTACCCAAATTTTCTTAGGCCTATTCTTGTTGGGAGGTCCTAAGAACATGACTTTTATCTTCCCACTAGAATCCTTTCTAAGCATGTAATGAGCATTGAAAGCAAAAGGTCTAGCATGCATGGGTGTCCTTGTGGTTCCTCACCCGGTTAAACACATCTTTGCAAAGGCCTCTAAAGATGGTGTTTCGAGCCTTTGCATTCCATTTTTCGTAATTCACCTCATCGCCTTATAGGTGTGTAGCATCCTGAGGTTTTGGGAAGCCTTGTGAGGCGGCTCTAAGTATTTCAACATCTAGAGCTTCTAAATACGCCTCCATACGGATTTTCCAATATGGAAAATCATCCCCCTCAAAGATAGGACGAGGACCATCCCCGTGAGACATCTTTCTCTAGACAGTTAAGTCTAAATACATGAGCACGAGGCTCCGATACCAATTGAAAGGATCAAGATGCCCAAGAGGAGGGGTGAATTGGGCTAATTCTAAATTTCTTTGCAATAATTAAACCCTATGGTTAGCTCAATTAACCCCTTATGCCTAGAAAGTGCTTCTATTGATCTACCGCACAAAAGTTTAGCAACCTATGTTCTAATCCTACTCTAGCATGGCAATTCTATGAATGTAAATGACAAGAGTTGAATTGCTTAAAGTAAAGAGAGAAGGAGGAATGCGACGATGTTTTGCTGTGGTATCGAAGAGTCGCCACTCCCCACTAGTCCTCGTTGGAGCACCCGCGCAAGGGTGTAGCTCCCCCTTGATCTGCGCAAGGATCAAGTGCTCTCTACGGGTTGATTCTTCGACACTTTATCATGGTAAATCACCCACAACCGCTCACAACTTGAAGTTGGGTTATCCACAAGCTCCGTCGGATGATCACCAAGCTCCTAATCACCATCAAGCCATCTAGGTGATGGCGATCACCAAGAGTAACAAGCACGAACTCTCACTTAACCATGATAAGCCTAATAAGAAGGGTGGATCCACACTTTGCTACTCCTGCTTTCACTAATGAGGGCTCTCTTTGGGATTCTCATATCTCAATCACCTTACTAGGACCTTGCTCTTCTTGGCACTCTCAAAGGTGTTTTTAGCTGTTGGAATGAGCAAAAGTACCCCCTCACACGAATGGAGGAAGTATTTATAACCTTGGTTGAAAAATGAATCGTTATGTGCCTCTGCGGGGTGACCGGACGCTCCGGTCAGTTCTCCCCAAAACCCAGTGTTAAAGTAGTGACCGAACGCTGGACAGTGTCCGGTCAGCACTGACCGGACGTGTCCGGTCGCAATTTTCCCTCTCTGGAACCTTACTGGAGTCGATCAGACGCTGGCACCCAACATTCGGTCGCTCACCTCTCAGCGTTCGGTCGCACCAGACAAATTCACCTTGATCAAATGAACTGACCGGACTCTGCCCCAGCATCCGATCACACCGGAACCAGCATTCGATCAGTATTTGACCCTCCATTCACTTCCAACTCTCAATCATATATGAATGAAGATTGCTCCAATGGATCTAAGGGCTTTTTAGGAGCTACCTAGTGCTAGTTTTAGCAAGTGTGCACCACACCTAACCCACTAGACTCACCTAGATCAAGCTACCCGTCCATACCCCCCTTAATAGTATGACCAAAGGAAAAACAAAGTCCTAAACTACTCTAAGTGTCTCTACAACACCAAACGACACTTAGAACTAGTCCATCCTTAACCTTGTCGTCCATCCTTTGAAAACCAAAATGATTTCCATCGTAGGGGCATGACCACCATGATTGCCCAATCAATCTCCATTACTATTACCTAATTTAATTGCCTCTGCAAAATACACGTTAGTCATAGTAATCACGTATTGTTATTAATCACCAAAACCTAACTAGGGGCCTAGAGCTTTCAATAGTAAGACATAACACCGTGCTAGAATTGTGTTCGTTCTTAGACACGAGGGAGTATAACTCTCAACTGGTTCCCATTCCTCCCGCCGCTCCCTAGTCAAAATCTGATGCATTTGGTGGAGCTTCTCTCTCGACTCCATGATGGCGTGGCGGATCTAGGACATGGCAGGGTGCGGGGAGGTGGGGTAAGACACAGCGAAGGCAGCAAGGCATAGTTTATATAGCGAATATAAAAACACATCACATTAGTAAAGCCTAAAGGCAATATCAAATTTATCAGCTGTTTTTGTTCTAAGGGTGATAAGTAAAAATCGCTCGTTTTTCTTCGAGGGGCAATATATGTAATATCAACCGCTTTTTATATCGGCCATGCTTGGCTTTTCATGCCTCTTGCCAAACACTTGGAAAGTATTTCTTCAAGTATCCGCCATTAAGTGCTCTTGTCGACAATCACCTTGTAAAGCCTCTAACATATAAGAATTACCGAATAAAACTCTGATCGGTTTATATAGACCTTCCCAACTTGGTGACTGTTGGGAACAGGGTTCCCGATCTTCCGTCAGGTCGAGATAACTATTGATTTGGTGGAGAGCGACACATCGATCCAACTTCAAATCAAAAGACACGAACCCCGCAACCTTATTAGCACCACGTCTCCTCTGGTTATCAACCTTGTCACAATCTGGTTGACCTCGCTGAGAAGGCTAAAACGCAACTCAAGTATAGTGACAATTGCGGACGTATGATTAAGATCTCAAATGTGGGGTTTCACAACCGATGATGGCGACTGTTCAATGATAGATTGATCAAAAGAAAAACCCAAACCCTAATGTGGGTGGTGTCTACTGATTATATAGTCTAAGGGACGTCCAAAAACCCCTATTCACGACCCTATGAAGTCCCAACACGTTACAGGGCCCAAACAGCCCAAAAGACAGCTACATGACACCATTACAGATTCTTGACACAGACTTTGATGTGGGACCATAGCCATTAGTTATCTCATTAATGCAGAGGAAACTAAACATCTCATTAATGCAGAGGAAACAAAACATCCCATGGCTGCTCCACCAAAAATTCAAAATACAACATAGAACATCTCGTGAATAGCATAGAAAAAGAAAAAGAAAAATACATCCTGTTGCCTGGGCCTCAAGACGGATCGTCGCACTAGCTAGCTACATGTTGCACATCTAAATTGGGCTACATCGAGATGGATATATGCATGGGCCGTCCATCTATCATTAAGTCGTTGTTTAAAGTTTTGGGACGTCACATCGAATGTTATATGGGGTGTCGTAAATGGTGTTTGGATACTAATAAAAAATAAATTATAGAATCTGTCGGTAAACCACGAGACGAATTTATTAAGCCTAATTAATCCATCACTAGCACATACGTTACTGTAGCACTTTATTGTCAAATTATAAACTAATTAGGCTTAAAAGATTCGTCTCGTAAATTAGTCGTAAAATATGCCATTATTTATTTTTTTAGTCTATATTTAATATTTAATGTATGTATTTAAACATTCGATAGAATATGAAGTAAAGTTTTTTTTTGACCTAAACTAGGGCTCAGTCGTTTAGTCAGGCTGGCCATGGCGGCGGTCGGTTGCGCCCTTGTTTAGTTCGTGAAATTTGGATTTTGGGGCTACTATAGCATCTTCGTTTTTATTTGGTAAATAGTGTCTAAATATTAACTAATTAGGCTTAAAATGTTCGTCTCGTAATTTCCCACCAAACTGTGCAATTAGTTTTTCTTTTCGTCTACATTTAATGTTCCATGCACGGGCCGCAAACATTCGATGTGACAGGTACTGTAGCAACTTTTTGGATTTTAGGGTCCAACTAAACAAGGGCTGCATTTGCATTCCACTGCATGCATCGGTGCATGTGCATTGCCTTTACTCCCCTGCCAGTAACGGTAGCTAGCGTAGGGGCCTTGTTTAGTTGGATGAAATTTAGAAATTTGATTATTGTAGTATTTTTATTTTTATTTAGCAATTAGTATTTAATTATGGATTAATTAGGTTCAAAACGTTCGTCTCGCAATTTTCAACTAAATTGTGTAATTAGTTTTTTTTTCATCTACATTTAATGTTTTATGCACGTATCGTAAGATTTGATGTGATGCGTGCTTAGCACTCGATCGCCGGCCGGCCATCGGAGCCGTACGTGTAGCACCACCGCCCCGGCCCGTACTCGGTACGTCTCTGCACGTCGTCTGCAGTCACCAGAGAGAGACGGCCAGTCGTCGTCGGTTGTTGTTGGCACGCACCCATTGGCACCACGTTCTATCCGCGTTCAATTTCATAAATAAATTCATTTAAACAATTCCCATTGCATTTCCATACATGTTCGTCGATCTTGTTTGGTATTACTGCTTAGATTTCTCTGCACAGAGAAATCTTGAAAAACCAATTTTTCATTATGACTTTGGTTTCCGCTCCTCCGATCCTTAAATAACTGTTGTTTTCGTTTTTCGAGAAATAACTTTTACTAAATATATATAAAAAAATATTAATATTTATAGTATAAAATTAATATTATTAGATAGACTATTTTCGTAATAAATTTATCTGAAGATACAAATGTTGCACGGATTTTATAAAAATCTAGTCAAACTTACCGTAAGGAAAGAAAAAAACGACAGTTATTCGAGGACGGGAGGAGTAGGCGAAAATAGTTTTCAGTTTTATTGATTTTGACTTTGCAAACCATTATGCCGTGTACACGTTTAGGGCCTCCTCAACGGTATGAGACAATAGCTAGCTCATACATATCATGTTATTGCTACTTCATCATGTGAACCCTACACGTAAATGATTATTTATTCTATACCTTCTCTCCTCCCTCTCTCATTTTTTATGAGCGTGCCCACAAACTACCTCGTTTTCTGAGCGAGATAAGTGTTGAGATAAGAGGTAGTCTCTTCTTCTTTTCGGCTTCTCTCTCTTCCACATCAGAAAAGTATCGATATGGATTCCTATGAGCTAACTGAAGTGGCACGGTTGAGGACGCTCTTAGCAATAAGTTTGATTATTAAGATGATAAAGGGCCTCTTTGGCAAGGCTCCGGTGGCTCCGGCTCCCGCACCTGTCGGCCGCCCATGGGCCGATAGGTGCCAGGGGGAACCGGAGCCGCGGAGCCCGAAAAACGAGCTTCTCCGGCTCCGGCGGTGTCTGTGAGAGAGGAAAGAAGGAGAGAGAAAAACGGCTCTAGTGAACAATAGCTCAATGTCGATCCATGGGTGACCAACAGGTGAACAGGGGCGGAAACCGGAGCCAGCGGAGCCCTGCCAAAGAGGCCCAAAGAAGCCTCGACAAAAAACCGTATGCTAAAGCTCATCTCTCCTTGTCTGTCTCAGCTAAAATCTACTGCCATGCAAATGATGTTGCCTGCCTCCTCCGATCCTCCGATCTCACCGTCCCTCACACATACACAGGTCCTTCCTCCGTCCATAAAAAGATGTATTTTTCAATTTTTAGAAGTCATCAACACCGTATTCACCAGCATGTCAGCGAGGGTCTTCGCTATCAATTTCGACGTCACATCAACTACTTCGCCTACTTCGGTTACATCAACCACTTTGGTGAAGGCTTAGTTCTATGAAGAGAAGCTATCGAGAGATCAAGGCTATGTGAAGGAGCAAGCTTCCAAAGGCAAATTCACAGAAGTTCGAGCGAAGTTTGCCGCAGAAGAGTAGTCGAAGACAAAATCATCCTTAGGCGGTCTCTGTATAGGAAGTTGAACGTGCAATTTAAAAGCATGTATGACAACTCAAAACAAGTTTAGTGAACTGAATCTGTAATTTGAAAGTACCAAAAACTAGATGAGGAATCTAGGCCCTGTTTAGTTCACTCAAAATCTAAACTTTGGCACTATGCAAAAAGAAGATTCCCCGTCACATCAAACTTACGGTACATGTATGGAGTACTAGATGTTGACCAAATCAAAAACTAATTGCACAGTTTAGTTGTACTTTACGAGACGAACGTTTTGAGCCTAATTAATCAATGTTTGAACAATTAGTACCAAATAAAAACGGAAAACTACTGTAGCTCTAAAAATTGCATCTATAGAGAATTTTTTTTTCCTAAAAACGTATTATAGAAGGCACAGAAGTATGTGTCCTACTTCTACCCTAAGACCTTGTTTAGATGCGCATATATTTATCTCAATCCATATATATTGAAGTGAATTGTAGTGAAATTAAACTAAATTACATTCTATTCTACATCAACACACGTAAATTAAGATAAATATACATGCATTCAACCTAGATAGATGAACGAACGAGGGAATATAAAACCTAATAGTAGGTGTTGATACGAAGTTCCTAGAGTGGAGCTTTTACTATAGGAACAAAAGAGGGTACTTCCTCCGTCCAAAATGACTGTTATAACTTTGACTAATTTTATATAAAAAATTATTAATATTTATAATACATAATTAATATTATTAGATAGATCTTTAAATTTATTTTTATAATAAAATTATTTAGAAACATAAATAAATTACTGCACGAAAAACTAAAAGGACAATTAATTTGGGACTCAGGCACTCTACTCCTGCTAGCAAGCAGTCAGTACGAGCAGGCGGGTGGGCCCGGAGCGGCGCTGCCTACCCATGCATGCATGCATTTACTACTACGGCATCGGCATGGCATGGCATGGCGTGGAAAGTAAGATGCATTAACTACTAAGGCAGGCGCGTGCACGGATCTACTGTACTTATCTGTCATTCGATGGCAATGCATTAATGGCAGCAGCGAGATGCAGATGCAGAGAGGTCCATGAAATCTAGCGAAGCGATGCGGCGACGCCTCCTCCTCATCATGTGTGTGTCCATGGACCATGGCAGCAGCAGGCACTGCATTTACTCGGCCATGTGATACCAACTGTGTATATGTATATACTTATATCCTATGCAGCAGCAACTAGAGATAGGTTACGACACTGATGACCTGACCTGCAAGTGGTGACTGGTGAGAGCTAAGCTATACTACCAATCGTGAGAACTAGAAAAATGTGAAGGCCAGGATTATTTCTTTTGTTCTTTTTACTTGTATGGCGACACAACTTCTTATATTTGAGATATTAAGGTCATAGCTGGTGTAGTAGTAAGTTGATTGGTATTTCGTCATATGTATGCCACCAGAAAAGTAATTGCTATCTTGAAGGCATTGAACTATGGGAATTCATATATTTGAGGAACGAACTTTCGCGAATTCATAGGAGCTGAAATCATTTACATTGCAGTTGATAAATTTAGATTATAATGACATGTTATATCAGGTCTTAACTCTGAAGTTTGAACAAATAGAAGATCCAAGAATATGTGTGTACATGAAGTATGCTCATGATCAAAATATGGGCCAACTTTATAGCTACACCATAGTTTTACTAAAATCCAGATATGCTAGTTCAGATCGGAGTTCTAAAAAATGCGCCTCAAATTAAATTGTAGGGATAAAAGCTTGCGATTTCTGAGTATGTTACAAGGAAGGTAGATGATCTTTGAACTCCCCTTGGAACCCACCATGGTTAAAAGAACTCCCCTTGGAACCCACCATGGTTTTCTTGTCTTGTTGATTCCATGAACACATTCTCATCGTAGGTTGCAAAGTTCATTGCTCCAGGATAATTGCTCCAGGATAAGCATTGGAGCAATCCAGAAAAAAACAGGGGATTGCACCCATAGAAATTGTTTGGACAACTCATTCGTTCCCAGTCCCAATGCATATGTATTGGAGTGGGAAATGAACTAATTTTCCACCTCAATCCCTTGCATTGAAGCATATCGCTATGTTTCCAAATAAGCCAGTAAAGAGCCAAGTGGATTCTCATTTCGATAGATGGAGAAGATTATCATGTGCATGGACACTGGTGTAATGGTGTGCCTGAAGTGGTAGTCAGCATCCGCATCTTCATCATATGAAAGGGAGTGGTCACTATTGCCGCAACTCCTCCAGACATGCTCGAACTACCACTGTTTCCCATGCTCTGTGTTCAGAAGATGCCGTGCTGCCTGCAAAACCAAAGCCGTTATCCTTAGATATGTTAATGTGCAAGGTAAAGTGATACCCCCGTTTAGATCCAAAAAATTTTGGATTTTGGCTCACTGTAGCATTTTCGTTTGTATTTGGTAATTAGTGTTTAATTATGGACTAATTAGGTTCAAAAGTTTCGTCTCGCGATTTCTCGACCAACTGTGTAATTAGTTTTTTTTTTCGTCTACATTTAGTACTCCATGCATGTGCCGCAAGATTCGATGTGACGGGTACTGCGCAAAATTTTTTGGATTCTAAACAGAATAGGTGTAGCTGTCATTTGCAAAATCATGAGAACCAAAACACGTGCCAATAGCATCATTCACCATTTGGTATGAACTTTCATGCATTCTATATTTATATATGCATGTAATAAACTCCCATTGGGCTATCTTTTTTAAGTCAGAGCCATGGCAATGTTTTCTCAAATCGATAGGTAGTTAAGTTCAAAATCAGCCAAAGTTTTTTTAGCAAGAGCCAAAGGTTGCTAAGAGAGAGAGCTGAATTGTTAAGAACATAGGATTGAGGAATGCCAGTTTTCTACGTCTGGTTAAAACACAGAATCAATACAAATAATTATATACCTTAGCTCTGCATAGAGACATATTCCAGCAACATAGAAACAAACCTTATGACAGTGTGGTTCAAGTGCCATGAAACAAACCTCTTGTTTCCATGGTGACAACTATCGCCTGCCCGACATTGTTGAAGATTCCAGCCTGCAAAGTTCAAACGCTGCTTAAGAACCTCACAATGGATATGGACTGGACATCAGTTGCACTTATGGGAGAAAAGGCAGGTCATCAAGTAATTTCACAAAGCACAACAATTGTTACAGAGATTTTAATTGTTGCCTCTATCCTGGTTCAGATGCCATTGAATAGGCTTGTATAGGTATCCCATTTTCAGCTATGCAGTAATGTGCTGGTCTTCTGGATTATTATAGGATAACAGAAGTTTAGCCTGCTAATCAGAATGCTCAAAATTTAATTGCTTTATCTTTTCCATTGTATCAGACACCTCTCGAAGAGCATCCATACTTGTTTCCGGATCTCATTGCAAAGATTCCA
This sequence comes from Miscanthus floridulus, assembly GCF_019320115.1. NCBI lineage: Eukaryota > Viridiplantae > Streptophyta > Magnoliopsida > Poales > Poaceae > Miscanthus > Miscanthus floridulus. The sequence goes on from NC_089586.1 coordinate 5,974,256, forward strand.
CACATTGGGCTTCGAGGGTTGTATCGAGGTTCTATCCTAGCAATCTTAGGCCAGTTCTCAAGGTCTGTGCAGTTTTAAAGTTTTAATATGCAAAATCTTGTAGTCTCTAAATTTCATATAATGCCATTTGCAGCCATGGTATGTTATACTACTGCTTGTGCAAAATCTTCTTAGTGGTAATACTATTTTTTTTTTCTGGTTGGCTGATGCCTGAAACATACTTATATGGCTACATGACCAATGTCCAATCTAAACTGAACTACCTATTCTTGTAAAAGTTAGGCTAACTTATGGAAGTTACCGATGTTTGTTCATGATGCACAATTATATATTTTATAAAGGAAGATATCAAAATGGAATACTAAACATATGAAGTTCCTAACTAAATATCTAGTGCTATATAGAATCACCCGTTTGAACAAAAAACGATGTAAGGAAGCATGCTACTGTACCTTCATTGAGTTAATAGGATGCAACAGAGAGGTAGAGAGTGCACTTCAAAAGGCTTCCTTATGAATCTGCATTTAGATACACCATGGCATCGTTATTATCTTCATTGATCGGAAGTCTGTCACCTTTTACCCACAATAAAAAATCAAAACAAGGTTGTACCGCATTAAAACTGAATAATTGCAGAGGCTATGTAAAAGATTGGTTCTTTTCGCCCTTTTTTTAGGCCAAGCTGTAGCAAGGATATATTTTGGATTACTGCTGATCGGATAAGTTCGTTGCACAAATCTTGTGTTGGAAATTGATGGCCGTCGAAATTATAATAACAATAAGTCAATCAAGTATCCGGGTGGAAATTCCTCCACGCATTGTGCTACTGTAACCACGAAGAAGGCAATCCAATCGAATCAGAGGAGGTAGGCAGGGGAAATGAAATAAAGAAAAGGGGGCGTGAGCGACCTGGTCCTGGTGAACGTCGCTGGCGGGGTTGTCGCTCGCGGCGCCGCCATGCCTGCGCCCGCCGCCGGCTGCGGGGTGGCCGGAGCCGCCACGCCCGCACCGCCGGCCGCGTCGGAGTTGCAGGTGCCGCTGGGGGGCCCGCCCGCGCGGGGATGGCCGGGACCGCGCCCGCACCCCGCATGCGGCAGGGCCGCTGGGGCCCCTACCCGCGCTGGGATGGCCGGCAAAGCCGCGCCCGCGGCGCCGGCAATCCACCCGCGCTAGGGTGCGGCGCCCCGCAGTCACTGCCGCGTTTGGCTCGTCCGCGACGGGGGAAGGAGATGGACGCCAAGGGGAGCCAGCGGGTAGAACACCCGAACCAACCCGCATCGGACGGACCAGATCATACGAGGGCTCGATCCAACGGCGATCGGCTTAACGGGCGACGTGGCCCTATCCGTTAGCCCGCTTTTGGTGCATGTATCGTAAGGAGAGAAGAGATATCCACGATCGATCTACTCCTATATACTCAAAAAGTCAAAATACAGCTGGTGTACAGTAATACAAATATACATTATATATGGTTCTCTCCGTCGATAACCGTATGTAAGCATTCAAGTTAGTCACTCAAGATAAAGGACAACAAAAACTTTGCTTTTACCATACATATATTAATAAAAAAGAGACAATCGGCCCACCCGCATAACTTAGATCCAAAGACCACACAATTAGGGAGCACACACACGCCAAGCTGGCACAACTACGGTTCACAAACCATCAACTACAACACAACTCCGGTTTATGGACCGTAAGTACAACACAACTTTGGTCAGCGACCTCACAACAGTCCACGCTTGCAGAACACAACTATCCAGGCTTTTAACAAGAAAAACCTAGCCGACAAGCCCTCTAGACAACTACTTCATCAAGATAAACCACTCGTCAGGAAAGACAACCACACCATGCAAATAGGGACAAAACAACTCTGCCCATGAAAACATGTAGCGGCAACTACAATAGGGAGCAACCTAGACAATAAACAAATGAAAACCTGCACCAAAGCAAACAAAAAAGAAGGAAGACATGTGGCAACCCTGACGTGTGTAACAACGGAGCCGGAATGCCTAGCAACACCTTTAGGATGGAAACAAATGCCAGCCCACCGTAAGAAGGATTTTTGTAAGGAAAATGGACCCTAGGCCCATTTACTTTAGATTTTGGTGTTTGATGACCAACACAACCAAATTGAACTAATGAATTTGCAAGTGATTGTTTTGTAGTTCAATAGGATGCAAAACGTGACTTGGACGAAGGCAACGTGATGATATGATGATCAACACCTCAAGAAAGACATGTGAAGATGCATAGAAGACATACAAGGTCAAGCAAAGTCCAAGCACGAAGATTGGAACCAAACCGAACGCAAGATCGCGAATAAACGAGCCCGTCAAAGGTGACCGGACGTAGCCCTATGAGTGATTGGACACACCGGTGATAGGCAATAGCAGGCGTCGACAGCTGTGACCGGACGCTGAGCAGCAGTGACCGGATGCACCGATGACACTATTCATCATCACGACAGTGTTTTTAGCGTGACCGGACGTAGCACAGTGAACGACCGGACGCACGAAGTGCGGTGTCCAATCGAATCTAGAGAGGTTCTAGAGCGGCGCCAGCGTGACTGGACACGTCCGGTCGATGATGACCGGACTCAGCCCAGAGTCCGATCAACGCGCGTGCTCCAACGGTCGAGATGACCGGACGCGTCCGGTCAGGACGTGGTCAGCGTCCGGTCAGTAGCAGAAAAGTGGGTTTCGTCCTCAATGGCTACTTTCTTAGTGAGGCTTATCAATAGACCCCCAACCGGCCATTTGATATAAGTGGAGCTGAGGAAACATACCAAGGGTGTTGATACACTATTTTAGTGATCTCCACTTGCATAGTACTTAGTGATTCATTAGGTGATTAGCGTAGGTACTTTGCGAAGTGCTTAGGTTGATTAGACCACCGCTTATGCGCTTGCTCTAGGTTTAGGCCTAGTGTTTAGTGAGGTTTGCATACCTCTTACCACTTGGTGCTTGCATGCACCATTGTTGTACATTGGAGGGGCTTGTAGTCTTGCGATAGCACACCAACCGTGTTTGTGGTGTGGCCGCCACCGTGTACCGAAGGGAACAAGGCCCGCGGCAATTTGGCCAAAAGCTTGATAGTGAAGACGGCGGGGAGCGGTCCGGGAGAGACACACCAGAGACCTACTTGCGTGTGGAGAAGGCCCGGGGCTATCCACAGAGTTACCTAACTGGGAGCTTGGCCCTTGCGAAGGATTCCTTGCGAGGGACTCCAACGAGGACTAGGAGGAAGCTTGCGCGCTTCTCGATACCTCGGTAAAAATACTGGAGTCGTCAACGGAAGTTTGCATATCTCTACCTTGCTCTTTAGCTTCTCTATTTACATCATTTGCATAACTCCTTTTTGCGGTATAGATAGCAAAACACTAGCAAAAACGTAGTTACACATTTAGATAGTTTATCTTTTTACAAAGGTTATGCTAAGGTTAGAAAAAGAGGCGATAATTTAGAGTTAGAGTTTTAAGTTGCCTAATTCACCCCCTTCTTAGGCGTCTGTCGATGGGGAACCCTACGGGCCCCCCATAGACCATAATGTAGGGAGGTAGGCCTTGGTAACAAGGCCTACAGCCCAATTACCAAGAAGAACGCAGAGCAAAGCAACGTGCAAAACTGAAACTCCAACTCAAACTATACAAGGAAAGGCGCCTGAAGCGTAGCTTAGGACTCTGACCTTGTATCCGAATAGGACACAAACAACGCCTCTCAGCGCCTGGACTATAAAGGGCTGGTGAGGGTACCCATTGTAAAGGAAGAACGCATACCCGATACTCAAAGCAATACAACGCAAACAGGCTAACGCCAAAACTGGATGTAAGGTTATTACTCGACCAAGTCAAGGGCCTGAACCAGTATAAATCGTGAGTCTCTTTACATAACCGCCGAATTCCGCTATTCACCGAAGCCCGAACAATTGTCCCGGGTACCCTTGTGGCAGGCTATCGATGGTAAAACATCGACAGCTGGCGCGCCAGGTAGGGGCTTTCGACGAATTTTTTCTCGAGAGTTTGGCGGACCTCAACCTCAAGATGACCTTTTCGGCGGGAACAACCTTTGTCTTTGGATCCTGGATCTGCAAGGCTAACGGCGACGGCAAGCTTCGTACCCGTCTCCGAGAAGAAAAAGAATTCGATGACGAAGTTCAATACAAACTCGTCAAGAAGATGACGAAACTCTCAACTTCGGATACAACTCGGAATAAGGAAGAAAGCGGATACGAAACCGACTCTGAAAAAGAGATACAACCCGATTCCAAGACAATCTTCATGGCACAAGAGCCAAGCCTAATTGGACTCAGAGACACAACAACGATCGCGAAGGGATACGACCCATACAACTCAAAGAAGAACTTGGGAACTTATGGGCTACGCAACGCGGCGTCAGTCTATCAACACTTTACCCAAAACAAGATGAACTCAGCAAGAAGAATACTCCTGGAGGGAGCACAAGAAGGGATGATCATGACAGTGACCCTGCAAGATTGTGTGGTGCATTGGCTAGGTTCTTTCACCTCAAGCAAAGTCCAGACTGGCACGCGCGTTGAAGAACTACCTTATCAAGAGGGAAAAGAACTCGGATCCAGTTCAGAAGCTACAGACAACTCAACCAAACGAAGGATGGAATACCATACAAGAAGAGCTCGGAAGAGGTATACTGTATACATGGTGGAGCAGTTAGAACAACCTTTGGAACCACCATAGATACCAGATATAAAATCTTTAGACGAATCAGAAGGCAACATCTCGCCAGATGAGAAAAGCGACAGCAACGAAAATGATGAGCAAAGACTAGCAAGGCTAAAGAAGAACAAATTGAAAGCTGGAAGGAGGAACCGGGCTAAACAAAGGAAGCAAGTCTGGAATAAATACAAAGCGGAGCTAACGGAATACAACAGAAAGAAGGCAGAAAAAGAAGCCACAAAAAATACAAAAAGGGAAAGAATTGAAGAATTAACAAAGGAGTTGTACACCCTCACGAATAACAGGAAAGCGAAGGAAGAGCAGAAGAAAGAAGTCGGGGGATCAGAAAAAACAACCCGGCGAAGAAATTCTACAGGAGCCACAAAGGGAGCAGCCACCCAAAAAATCGAATTTTCAAAGGATAGGACCAGTAGAAAGTGCTGATATCAATGGAAGGAAGGAACACTACTCAAAGCAACAAGAAAGAGACAAACCAGAATTGAGCCAACACTACCAAGAAATATCAAGAAGATTTGACAAAGAAGATGACTACGGAGAGTCTGAGTTAAAAGAAGACAGGTCTTATTACAGAAGGGCAAGATCGCTAGATTATGGAAGAACGGAACCATATGGCAGATTCCCTTGTTTCGCAGGAAGACTACAAACTTTAAAGCTACTGCACAAGTTTAAACCAGCAAATCATTCCAAGTATGATGGCAAAGTCGAACCAAGACAATGGCTAAGGGTTTACTCCCAATCTATTGAATTAGCTAGAGGAGACGACGACATCAAGGCTCTATTCTTCCCAATGGCCCTCAAAGCAATGCCGCTACAATGGTTTGACAAATTGAGGCCAAGATCAATCAGGTATTGGGAAGACTTGCAAGAAGCTTTCTGAACAACTTCGTAGGCATTATTACCCATCCAATGACTGCAGCCGAATTGAAAGGAGTAAAGCAAAGGAGAGGAGAAAGTCTAAGGGAATACTATAGAAGATTTGGAGAATTTAGGGCTCAAGTCCACGACATTACTAATAGGGAGGTGATAGAGGCCTTTGCAGAAGGAATCTGGGCAAACTGGCAATACAAGGACTATTTCAATGAGAACCCAAGAACAAATGAAGACTTTAAGAGGGTTGTTGAGAAGCTAATTTCGTCAGAAGAAAGAACTCGGCACAGATTTGCTAGGGCCAACCCAGAGAATAGAAGACCCGATTACAGACAGCAAGACAAAAGACCAAGGCAGGACAATATGGTGGCAACCACAGACAACAAAAGAAGATACAATGGCAACGGCAATGATAGCAATGGTAGCAATCACAATGGCAACTACAACAATAGCAACAACCATAACAACAGTGGTTACAACAGTAATAGCAACTATCAGAGTAACAACTACCGAGGAAGAACACCGGAAAATATAGAAAACATGCCGTGTCACATACACCCAGGGGCCAGACACAAGTTAGTTGAATGCAGCACTTTTCAGCGGTAATTCATGAAGAGAGAAAACAGGAATCAAAACAACTCGGAGCCAAAGCAAGAAGAATCCAAGAAGGAGGAAAAGAGAGCTGAAGGAGATTATCAAGAACCCCAACGCTAATTAGTGGCGATATTTTCAGGTGTTCCTAACACACGAAGCAAAAGACAAGAGAAACTAGCTCACAGAGCCACCATGGCAGCTGAACCAGCCATCCCAAGATATCTAGATTGGTCAGAGTACCCCATCCACTTCACAAGAGAAGACCAATGGACCAGTGTAGCAAACATAGGATGCTACCTGCTGGTACTGGGTTCGACTATCACAGAAGTAGCAGTAACTAAAGTACTCATCGATGGAGGAGCCGGGCTTAACATAATTTTCGCAGATACTCTCAAAAGGATGAATCTGGATTGTGAAGGTCTAATGACACCCATAAGCACACTATTCTATAGAATAGTACCCGGCAGAGCAGCTATGCCCTTCGGATAGATAACCCTACCCGTCACCTTTGGCACACCAGACAAATACCGGACGGAATTCATAAAATTCAAAGTTGCAGACTTTGAATCATGCTACCACGCAATACTTGGGAGAGCAGCTTTAACAAAATACATGACAGTACCACATTATCCATACCTACTGCTCAAGATGCCAACAACAAAGGGCGTATTATCATTGAAAAGAGATCTAAAGAAAGCACATGATTGCGACGTACAAGCAGTACAAATATCCGAAAGATTACAAGATATAAAGGAAGGAAAGGAGATTGCAATACTGGCCAACGAAATGAACCTAGATGAGATTAAGATACCGGCTAAGAAGCCAAGCAACTTCGCACCACCAAAAGAAGCCGCTACCAAGACTATTGACCTACTGACTGGTGATCCAGAGAAGACGGCAATCATCAGTGCAAATCTCAACCCCAAATAGGAACTCACGCTCACCAACTTTCTTCGGGACAACAAAGATATTTTCGCTTGGAAGCCAGCAGACATGCCAGGGGTCCCAAGGGAGTTGGCTGAGCACATAATTGATGTGAACAAAGGGTCCAAACCCGTTAAACAGAAGTTATGAAGATTCGCTCTAGATAGAAAAGCAGCAATCAAAAAAGAGATCGCCAAGCTCATGGCAGCAGGATTCATCAGAGAAATAATCAACCTAGATTGGCTTGCCAACCCGGTCCTAGTAGAGAAGAAGAATTCAAAAGAATGGCACATGTGCATCAACTACACAGACCTCAACAAACATTGCTCAAAAGATCCATATGTCCCACCAAGGATTGATCAAATCATCGACTCGACAGCAGGATCAACTCTGTTATCCTTTCTAGATTGCTATTCAGGCTATCATCAAATATCCTTAAGAGAAGAAGACCAAAGCAAGACTTCGTTCATTACACCCTTTGGGGCATATTGCTATAAATCAATGCCTTTTGGGCTAAAAAATGCAGGGGCAACATATCAAAGAGCAATTCAAACTTGCTTGGGGAGTCAAGTCGGAAGAAATGCAGAAGCATACATTGATGATGTAGTAATCAAGACAAAAGAACCCTGATCATTGATAGAAGACCTCAAGGAGACTTTCAAGAATCTAAAAGAATGGCAGTGGAAGCTAAACCCCACAAAGTGTGTTTTTGGGGTACCATCAGGACAACTACTCGGGTTTCTAGTCAGTAACCGAGGAATTGAAGCAAGTACAAAGCAGGTTAAAGCCATCATGGATATGAAACCTCCAAAGAAAGTTAAAGACATACAGAAGCTTATAGGATGCATGGCAGCACTCAACAGATTCATCTCCTGACTAGGAGAAAAAGGGCTACCTTTCTTCAAATTATTAAAAAAGGCAGGAAATTTTAAATGGACAGAAGAGGCAGAAGAAGCATTCCAAAAGTTAAAAGAATACTTGGCATCATCACCAGTAATGACACCACCAAAAGACAAAGAGGACATGTTGCTATACATTACAGCAACCAAGAACGTTGTCAGCACAGCAATTGTGGTAGAAAGAGAAAAACCCAGACACGCATACAAATTGCAAAGACCAGTCTATTACATAAGCGAAGTACTAACAGAATCAAAAGTGAGATACCCACACGTGCAAAAACTACTTTATGCAGTGTTGATATCATCAAGAAAGCTGAGACATTATTTCCATGAACACAAGATTACAGTGGTAACTAATTTTCCACTTCAAGACATTCTACGCAACAAAGATGCAACAGGTCGGATATCAAAATGGGTAGTAGAACTCGGTGCTCTCAACCTAGACTTCAAACCAAGAACAACAATCAAATCTCAAGCATTATCCGACTTCATTGCTGAATGGACAGAAATCAGTCAAAAAGAACCCGAACCAATACTTGATCATTGGAAAATGTATTTTGACGGTTCCCTAAAGTTAGGAGGAGCTGGAGCAGGAGTACTATTCATATCACCAGAAGGGAGACAGTTAAAATATGTGCTACAAATACTTTGGCAGGCAATTAACAATGAGGCAGAATACGAAGCATTAATACACGGTCTAAGAGTTGCAAGCTCGCTTGGGATCAAAAGACTACTTGTCTACGGTGATTCAGTTGTAGTAATCAATCAAGTCAATAAGGATTGGGATTGTACAAAAGATAATATGGATGCGTACTGTGCAGAAGTCAGAAAATTGGAGAAAATTTTCCAAGGGCTCGAAATCCATCATGTACTAAGAGATTCCAACATTGCAGCAGATGTGCTAGCCAAATTAGGATCAGATAGAGCAAAAGTACCACCCGGTATATTTGTGGAAGAACTCACAGCCCCATCCATCAAACAACTCGAAAACACAGAAAAAGAGAAGGAGACAACAGATCCAATGGAAATAGATCAAGCAGAAGAACCAGACCAGTCAAGACAAATCATGGTCATACAAAGTGATTGGAGACAAACATACATTGATTTTATCAAAGAGAAGAAACTACATGAAAACAAAGCAGAAGCAACTTGGGTTGTACGAAGAAGCAAAAACTATGTTCTGGTGGGGGATAAACTATACAAAAGAGCAGCATCATCAGGAGTACTGCTTAAATGTGTTCCGACAGATAAAGGAAAGGAAATCTTGGACGAAATCCACTCAGGATGCTGTGGAAATCATGCAGCCTCTAGGACACTAGTCGGCAAAGCATTCAGAACCGGTTTCTATTGGCCAACAGCACTCAAAGATGCAGAAGAGCTCGTCAGAACATGCAAGAATTCCCAAATGTTTGCTAGGCAATCACATGTGCCGGCTCACAACTTAATATGCATACCGCCGGCTTGGCCGTTCTCATGCTGGGGGCTAGATCAAGTCGGACCACTCAAAAAAGCAAAAGGAGGCTTCGAATACATATTTGTGGCAATCGACAAATTTACAAAGTGGATTGAATACAAACCTTTGGTCAAATACAGTGCAGAAAAGGTAGTGGAATTCATACAAGACATCATGCATAGGTTCGGCATGCCCAACAGAATAATCACAGATCTTGGTTCACCATTTACAGCAAGAGAATTCCAATACTGGGCAAGAGATTGTGGGATAGAAATAGACTTTGCATCAGTAGCACACCCTTAGGCCAATGGACAAGTCAAAAGAGCAAATGGACTCATATTACAAGGTTTAAAACCAAGATTATATGAAGATTTGAAAGATTATGGTGGAAAATGGATCGACGAATTACCAAAAGTAGTATGGGGTCTAAGAACCCAGATCAGCAGAGCAACTGGATACTCACCGTTCTTTCTGGTCTACGAATCAGAGGTAGTACTACCAGCCGACTTAATATGGCTATCTCTAAGAATAGAACAATATGAAGAAAGCGAAGCAGAAGAAACAAGGCGGTTAGAAATTGATTCAATAGAAGAAATAAGAGACAGTGCAATCATACAAAATGCAAGATATCAGCAAGGGTTACGAAGACATTATGACAAAAGTACTCAACCCCGATCACTAAATCCAGGGGACTCAGTACTACGACTAATCCAGAAGAAAGATGGACGACACAAACTACTCAGTCCATGGGAAGGACCCTTCATCCTGAAGACAGCAACAGGACCCGGCACATACGAGTTGATGACTCCAGATGAAATACCTGTAAAGAACACTTGGCATATCAGCCAGCTCAAAAGATTCTACAATTAAGTACAACAGATTGTACTCAAGTTTCAAGAGAAATAAAACAAAGATGATTCAAGAAGAATAGCTTCAAATATGAGCCCTGTCCAACGGATAGAACCAACTCGTAATCAGGTTGGGGAAAAAGGGGCTTCCCTGTTAACAGCCAACCCGAAAACGGTTGCACTACATGGGCAATCTTGTCACTCAACCATATGGAGATGGTCTGACTGACGACCAACGGCCAAATAGCTTCTTGGGTAAGGAGACCCAAGCTAGCATTTGTCACTCTGCCATAAAGAGATGGTACGACTGATAGCCCTGTCCAACGGACAGAACCAACCCATAATCAGGTTGGGGAAAAAGGGGCAGCCCTACAAACAGCTCAACCTGGAAACGGTTGTTGCTATACGGGTGCAATCGCTTACCCGAAGAGCTGGTACGATTGCTTACTTACCCTGCAAACAGCCAACCTGGAAACGGTTGTGCTATACGGGTCCGGTCGCCTACCTCAAGAGTGGTACGATCGAATACTTCGCCCAAGAAGCGGCACAAGCACTCTAAAAACTCGGTCACCTACCCCAAGAGTGGTACGATCGACTACTTTGCCCAAGAAGCGGCACAAGCACTCCAACAACTCGGTCGCCTACCCCAAGAGTGGTACGATCGACTACTTCGCCCAAAAAGCGGCACAAGCACTCCAACAGTTCGGTCGCCTACCACAAGAGTGGTACGATCAACTACTTCGCCCAGAGAGGGACACAAGCACTCCAAACAACTTGGTCGCCTACCCCAAGAGCGGCACGATCGACTACGTTGCCCAAGGAGGGGCACAAACACTCCAACAACTCGATCGCCTACCCCAAGAGTGGTACGATTGACTACTTTGCCCAAGAAGCGGCACAAACACTCCAACAACTCGATCGCCAAACCCAAGAGTGGTACGATCGACTACTTCGCCCAAGAAGCGGCACAAGCACTCCAACAGCTCGGTCGCCTACCCCAAGAGTGGTACGATCGACTACTTCGCCCAAGAAGCGGCACAAGCACTCCAACAACTTGGTCGCCTACCCCAAGAGTGGTACGATCGACTACTTCGCCCAAGAAGCGGCACAAGCACTCCAACAACTTGGTCGCCTACCCCAAGAGTGGTACGATCGACTACTTCACCCAAGAAGCGGCACAAGCACTCCAACAACTCGGTCGCCTACCCCAAGAGTGGTACGATCGACTACTTCACCCAAGAAGCGGCACAAGCACTCCAACAGCTCGGTCACCTACCCCAAGAGTGGTACGATCGACTACTTCGCCTAAGAAGTGGAGAGTGGTACGATCGACTACTTCACCCAAGAAGCGGCACAAGCACTCCAACAACTCGGTCGCCTACCCCAAGAGTGGTACGATCGACTACTTCGCCTAGAGAGGGACACAAGCACTCCAACAACTCAGTCGCCTACCCCAAGAGCGGCACGATCGACTACGTTGCCCAAGGAGGGGCACAAACACTCCAACAACTCAATCACCTACCCCAAGAGTGGTACGATCGACTACTTCGCCCAAGAAGCGGCACAAGCTCTCCAACAACTCGGTTGCCTACCCCAAGAGTGGTACGATCGACTACTTCGCCCAAGAAGCGGCACAAGCACTCCAACAGCTCGATCGCCTATCCCAAGAGTGGTACGATCAACTACTTCTCCTAGAAAGGGACACAAGCACTCCAACAACTCGGTCGCCTACCCCAAGAGCGGCACAGTTGACTACGTTGCCCAAGGAGGGGCACAAACACTCCAACAACTTGATCGTCTACCCCAAGAGCGGTACAATCGACTACTTTGACCAAAGAGTGGCACAAACACTCCAAACAACTCGGTCGCTGACCCAAAGAGCGAAACAAGCTATGGCAAAGCAGAAAAAAGCCACAAGGAAAGACAGGGCGAAACTTGTCCATATTATTCAAAGACATCTAAGAAGAAAAGAAAGACAAGACGAAGCCTGCTCACATCTTAAAAATTCAGAGACAAAGTATATTACAAGGACATCAAAAGAAGGTTGACTTTTCACATCTGTTCAAGAAGACAGAAGAGAAGGAGGAAGTACATTCATTTGATCAAGAATTTGGTCTGATAGACCACTAAGCTATACTTTGGCCTCCTCCCAGTGTCTTGAAAACTCAGCAAAAGCCACCCTTCACAAAAATCATAAAATCGGGAAAAAACCACCGGTAATCCCTGTTCGGCAAAGACCTGAAGGAACAAGAAGAAGTTCCCAGAACTCCACCATGAAGTACTCAGAGGCTTATCAATCTCAAGATCGCCGATCCTAAGTCTTTTTAGTACTAGCAAGAACATGAAGTCTGACAAAACAACAAGCAACAAGGAACCCAGTGGCGGCAGCAGCGGCAGCCCGGACGTAGAAGAACAGATAGAGCAGCATGTTCATTACCAAGCAAGCATAAGCCCCGGGGCTGCTCAACCTCACACACCAGCATATCTACAAATGAAGAAAGAATTGAAGAAGAAATTTCCTACTCAAGGAAGAACCACAACCAACAAAGAAGGTATTTATAGCAAACCAGAGGTAAACAAGGCTAAAGATCACAAGAAAGAAAGAGGAAAAGAACAAAAGAGCAAAGCAACAAAGGCGAATAGTACCCAAAAGCAAGATTCCTGACAAAAAGTAAAAGAAGACGCTCACTCATGGCTATACAAGACCCATCCGTGACCAGCAAAAGACAAAGATCAAAGGAGTACAAATCGAGACCCTTCTTCCGGCTTCTTTTCAACAGAAAAGAACCCGGAGAAGGCTCGGGGGCTACAAGTACCTACCATAGAAAAACATATTTTCAAATTTTTTGACCCTCCAGCTTTTTTGTACCAAAAAAAACAAGAGGCTCAGGGGCTACACTCAATGAGTGCAATTTTTGCAAAATTGCACTCGCTGCACTCAAAGGAAAAAGAACCCGGAGGACATCAAGCAAAAGTGCACATCAGCCAAAAGAAGAATCAAAGAAGACCATCTCAAGATTTCACTTCAAGAAAGACCTAGATCAAGACTACAACAACTCGGCCCTTGAAGCTCAATCATGAAATGCTTGGGGGCTTGTCGATGGGGAACCCTATGGGCCCCCATAGACCATACTACAGGGAGGTAGGCCTTGGTAACAAGGCCTACAGCCCAATCGCCAAGAAGAATGCGGAGCAAAGCAACATGCAAAACCGAAACTCCAACTCAAACTATACAAGGAAAGGCGCCTGAACCGTAGCTTAGGACTCTGACCTTGTATCCGAATAGGACACAAACAATGCCTCTCAGCGCCTGGACTATAAAGGGCTGGTGAGGGTACCCATTGTAAGGGAAGAACGCATACCCGATACTCAAAGCAATACAACGCAAATAGGCTAACACCAAAACTGGATGTAAGGTTATTACTCGACCAAGTCGAGGGCCTGAACCAGTATAAATCGTGAGTCTCTTTGCGTAACCGCCGAATTCGCTATTCGCCGAAGCCCAAACAACTGTCCCGGGTACCCTCGTGGCAGGCTATCAGTGGTAAAACATCGACAGCGTCATGGTCCCCTTTCAATTTTCAACCACAATATATCACCATTAGGGAAGGAGAAGAGGCACAAAGAGGATACATTCAAGGGGGAAGCGACTAAAAGCCCTAGTTTGGTTTTAGATAATTGATGAAACCTAGGACTATCCTTTGATCTAAGTTGGTGAATTAGATAAGGTAGTCCAATCGAAGTGGTAGAGCTATATGATGGTCATGGTAAAGATGATGGCCAAATAGATGGATCAAGTGCTTCACTTTTGGAAAAGAAGAAAGAGAAAAACAAAAATGGGCTCAAGGCAAAGGTATATTGATAGGAGCTATTGTTGGTTTGCACTCAAGACATCATAGAGGGTGTGAGTGGTTTAGGATTGATAGCTGTACTATTAAGAGGGGGATTCTCATGGTCGATACGGTTGTCCAGTGCCACTAGGTGATTGAATTCCATGCATATGCATTAGGACATGTGTGCTAACAATTAACCTTTAAAAATGCTTTGAAAATATGCTAACACACGCGCACAAGTGGTGAGACACTTTGGTGTTGGCACATAGAACCAATGGTGTTGAGAAAGGAGTTGAAAGTGCTGGTCATAGGGTGACTGGACACGTCTGGTATCTCACTCAGGTTCAGGCATGTGCAGACTTGACCGGACACGTCCGATATTGGGACCGAACGCGTTCGGTATTTGGCCCAAGGTTGTGCAAGTTGAGGCAGTGATGACCGGACTCTGGGAGCATCTGATCAGTGGTGATCTGACGCGTCCAATCATGCTCTCGACCTCTTAGTGTCAATTTTCATCGTGACCGGACTCTGTGTACGTCGAGTGACCTGACACTAAACGTCACGTCCGGTCAGAGGAAGTGAAACACGCTGTGGTATGGACCTGACGTAGGGGCACATCTGGTCATCTATACTGGACATGTTCGGTCTCTCTAGGGCGCCTTTGGGAGCTCTCTAGAGTTGATCTGACGCTACCTCACCTGCGTCCGATCATTTCAAAGTGTGATTTTATCGATTTACTTCACTAATGTTGCGTCCGATCATACGTGTCAGAACAAGACTAAGTTAGCTATTGGGCACCAATGGCTATTAGATTTGAATGGAACATGTGGCATTCTAGCAGTGATTGGACGTAGTGACCGGATGTGTCCGGTCAGTTCCTAGCAAGCCTAGTGAAGGGGTATAACGGCTAGTTGAGTTGTTAGGGCTCTATAAAATCGTGGTGGCCAGCTCTTGTTCACCTTCTTGGCTCTCCAACTTGGTGATACACCTTGTGAGCATACTCCCATGCCTCCCACTCATCTAGCTTGTGATTGGATCATCCAAATTGAGATTGGGAGTAATCCAAGTGCATTTGCATTTTGTTTGAGCATCTAGTGGCACTTGGAATCATGTTGGCTGCGGGTCTTCTTATTACTCTTGGTGGTTGCCTCCACCTAGACGGCTTGGAGCAGTGGAGGAGCATCGGCCAGAGTTGGTGATTATTTGTGGCCGTCTCCCAGTGGTTTGTGAGGGGTCTTGTACCTTCCCGGTGGAGAGCCGAAAGTTAACTCTAGTGGATTGCTCATGTCATTGAGTTACCTCACTTGTGGGTAGGTTCTTGCGGTGTCTATTTGTTGGACTAGGTTTGTGAAACACCTATTAGCCGATGAACGACCAAGTGTTGGTCGACACAATGGGGACTAGCGTGCCAGCAAGCACGTGAACCTCAGGAGAAAAATCGTATGTCATCTTGTGATTGGATTTCTCCCAGTGATTGATTGGCATTCATATTGATTGGGTCATCACACTTGCCATGGCGGTATAATCACCCTACTCTCTCTTGTATTACTTTCTTTACATTCTTGCTTAGTGTCAAGCTCTTTAGTGTAGCTAGTTGTGAGAGCTTATTAGTTTGGTTAGTCAGGCTATTTAGTTAGTCTTTGAGATCTCACTAGCTTAGCAAGTAGCAACCTAGGCTTGTGTGTGAATTAGTGATCATAGCAACTAGAATTGTTGGGTAGGTGGCCTGCAACCCTTGTAGAGCTAGAGCAAAATTGCATTCCACCGTTTAGCGTACTAAGAAATTGCTCTACTGATTTGTAGAGTTTTTAATTGGCTATTCACCGCCCCTCTATCCATATTAGGACCTTCCAGCGCCCTCCCGCAAATGTCACCATTCAAGCTTTAGCCCTAACCCCACAATTAGTCCACCTGTTGTAGCCTGCTAGAGCCCCTAGGCAGGCATCTCATCCTGATGAAAGATATCGGTCAGGAAGCATAGGCGTCTCTACTGACACCAAACACCACCGCAGGCGTTGTGGGCATCCCCGCCACATGGATAGCCACAGACGACGCCATACTCACCCTACCAACCCACATTAGAGCCAGGGCGACATCAACAATGCTGCTGTTGGGGGCCAAGAAACGTCATAGCGAGCCAAGAAAGCCAAGGATCGAGGTGCCACCACTCACCCTGACTAGAGAGCAACACCTAGCGAAAACCTCAGCCACCATAACATTTGAGGAGGAACCACAACCGGTAAGAGGGGCAACAGCTAAAAAAACACCATACCCACCACCAGACTTAGATGATCCGGTATAGAAAAGCAAAGACTTGAGCACCCATGCAAAAGTTTCTAGAAAAATGATGAGGGAGAGGAACAAGGGGTTGTAAGAAGGGGATATGATGAGATGGCCTTGCCGCTGTGTGGCCTCCTCATTGCCTGTCGAGCATTTTGTGGCATCTCTAACAATGGTGGAGGTTGGGAGTTGTTGGGAACCAGGATGAGGAGGCGGTCAGAAACCGTCTAAGTTGCCATGCATGGTCGGACACCATGGATGAGGCCGAGTCTCACATTCTATATCATTATGTGCTTAGCATTCAAGATGTAGTAAGGAGACGTTTTTATGTCTCTTCTTAAAATAATATAGCAACCCGCAAAGCGAATGTTTTTAGCTTCATAGGAGACTCTTGTTGGTCCTCTGCACATTGTAGCAAGGAAAACTAGAGGTAGAAAGAGTTGTGCCAATCAAGCCCTTAATTTAATTATATTTAATTAGTGACTACCATTGGATGTGAACAAAAATGTAAATGTGGTTGAGGAGGGGACCTTCTCCATCATCCCCTTCTTCCCTGAACACTTCCTCATCCACTACCGATCCCCGGGAGGTGCGCGACAGGATTCTCGGGGCATCTGCGGTGTCGGCGGCGGGCACCTTCCTAGTGCTGCACCCATGGACTCGCCTCTCACAGGCGAACGCCACGACATTCCATTACAGGGTATCCCTCGAGCTGGATAGGGTGGTGGCACATGTCTGGAGCGAGGACATGGTGGCGAAGATCCTAGCACCATCTTGCTAGATCCATTGCATCGATCAGGCATCGGTGGGCAAATCCGACCTATCGGCCTTTCGTCTGACGGCGTGAACAAGCAACCAAGCAACATCCCCAAGGTCGTATGACTATTCATCGCAGAGAATGAGCCGGCCATCATCGGCAATCTGCCATGATACCTCTAGAAGAAGGACATCCTCCACTACCATGTACTTGTCCACATCTGGAGCACGATGGATTTCGACCCGATGAACCCTTCGCCGTCCTCGTCACCACTGGGCTCTGACGATGGTGACAGTGGCCACGACAGGAACCTGGACCGCCACCACTTCAATCGTGGGGCAGGGCCATGCATCCATGGTTTTCGGTGTGTTAGGGGGTGGTCGATGGTGGTGCCAGTGATCCTTGCAATGGCTCCTCCATGACACGTGTCTGAGGCTATGGTGATGTCAGAATCCAGACAAGGATGGTGCCAATCCCGCCAGAAAAGAAAAAGCAAAAGTGGGTCGCCAAGAATCAGCTCAAAGACCAGGACCAATATGTTTTCCCAGCCAAGGACAACAGGATAGCTACCAAAGCAATCTCTAACCCTTGGGGCCGCAAGATTTCAAATTCCCCAATGAAGTGAAGCTCGGTGAGGACACATGAGTATAGCCGGCCTCGGATCCCATGATCCTCGAGGTGGGCCTGCTCTGTGCTCTAACAGCCGCTACACACCAAGGCCCAGCTATGGAAGCATCCAAAGACATGCCGACCATGGTCTGCCTAGGACAAGGGTTGTAGGAGCTAGCAACCCTAACTCCAGATCCGGTGGAAACCGAGAAGGACGACACGCGGTAGGAAATAGTGACTCCAGAAGCCACGCCTCCATGGTCCGTGGCTAGACACAAGGTAGCATCTCAGGACGACACAGCGGGTGTGCACAACTGTGACTCGCTAGGGGTCACCAGAGGACCAGTAGCCATGGTGATCGTGGTGGCCAAGCCCACCGTAGCGCCCCTACCAAGTGAGGATGCCAACATGGCTGCACCCGAGGGCGCTCTAGCTAAGGAGGACGGGCCAACATGCAAACCTCATGCAGACCCATCGATCATGCAAGCTAGTTACGAGGCAACGCCCACATTGAGTGAATCAGCAAGGAGGTTGTCGCGCTTCACGATTGAGGTGCAGCATAAGGGGCGCTCACCGTCGATCTATGTATGATCTCTAGTTGGCCTAGAGGGGGGTGAATAGGCCTATCAAAACAAACACTCAACTTTTATCAAATTCACCCTACGGCACTATCGCTCTGGAGGACAGCACTGTCGGACTGTGGCACTGCCGGGCCAGAACAGCGGCTCTGCCGCACCTGTAGACAACTTTGAGTGATAGTTTAAAATCCAAGAACAAAAACTTAGATCGGAGAAATTTCCTAGCTTACTACAGGTATGACAATCACAGATCAAGAGCTAGAAGTTGTAGGAACACCACACACAAGTAGATCGACTTAAAACCCTAGAAATCACCTCAACCACAATATGTCATGCAAGTAATGTAAATCGAGCACAAGTGACACAATGATTTATCTGGTGGTTCGGCCCGCCACCAAGGCTTACCTACCTCCACGTTGTTGAGGTTAGCCACTAAGGCTTAGAGCTTTCCAACCCTTCCTTGTTCTCAAATCAAGAGACTTAACTCTTGAGATGAGGGGTGAGTTTACTAACTTCAAGAGATGGTTACAAACCTTCCAGGGCTACCACACAAGTTGGCAAGCTCCACGAGCGACACTCTAGCCAGCTAGGAGCCAAGCTCCAAGAGTAACAAACACAACCACTACCCAAAGCATGAACTAAGTGCTCTTTAGAGGTGAGGAATCAATGGAGCTGCTCTCTAATCGAGTTTTGAACCCTTTTCCCTCAAGGATTGATGGGGAAATCAATGGATTTGCTTGGGGGTTTGAGGTCAACAATGGAGGGAGGGAGAGAGCTCCTGCTATGTTTTGAGCGTGCTCAAGTGAGGAAGAAGAGGCAGATTGATAGCCGTTGGGGAGGAAGGGGAAAAGTATATATACCCTTAGCCCCTAACGGTCACCGCACCCAAGGGGTCGGGCGAGACGGAGCCTACGGCCTTGAGGTCAGGTGAGATAGAGCCCGCACCGAAGGGGTTGGGCGAGACGGAGCTCGCGGCCTTGAGGTCGGGTGAGACAGAGCCCATGGCCTCAAGGTTGGGCGAGATAGAGCCAGCGACCTTGGGGTCAGGCGAGACCTTTCAATACGTCTTGAGCTATCCAAGGAAGTCAGCGTGGGCGCTAACTTCCTTATGTCGTGACTCAAATGTGGCAGTGTCTCTCTTCAAGTGCGACAGTGCCGCACCATGCAAGATAGCAAAGGTAATAGTAAAGTGTAGACTATCTTAGCTATGAATCTGAGGATGCATGAGGTTGTTTGAGCACTTGGTAGCACATATTAGCTTAAGCATTGTATCCCCCTTTATAGTACGGCTTTTTCTATACTCAAATTCAAAATATAAAAGAATTTAAACCTCCTTTGAGTTTGAAGCCATCTACATATGTAATTGGGGGCTCCTCCATTTCATGTAGCATCCTCAAATATAAATTCTCTGCTTGTCATCTCGATAAATCTCATTAGTTCTCTAATTGCATGGTCGTTATCACCAAAACCCACAATTAGGGATTGATTGCACTTTCAATCTCCCCCTTTTTGGTGTTTGATGACAACCTAATTAGAGCTTACAAAAGATATGAAATAAATACTAAGATTTTTGAGCCATGGGTGTAGAGCCTCCCCCTAAGTATGTGAATAGAGAATTGAATTCTCAAATTGGTATAAAAAGCCAAGATTCAAATTTTAGTGAAAGTGATGGGGCTCCCCCTACATCTATGCTCCTGTGGGGTGCTGCATACTATGTCAGGTATGTAAAACGTGATGCAAATGACAGTTTATGCACAACATGGTTTGTTGTTGTAGCTGGGTGTGGCACTACTGCACTTACTATAACAGCACAGATCAGAACATACACCACATAGCATGTGATACATATAAAGATATACATTCTAGCACAATTTTATCACAAGCGACAACATAGATTAATATATGTCCATATCCCACACATATATAAAGTACTTAAGTAGCATTATTACATAAATAGAGTTTCTAATGGACTCTCAAACTCTCACCTAACGAAGACTACTCTAAACGGATATGAACATAACTCTAGCTGCAACAACCTCCATGGCATCGAAAAAGTTGTTGACCCCTCTAATTTTCTCCCCCTTTGGCATAAAGCACCAAAAAGATAAGAAAAGAAGAAAGACCAACACTCACTCCTCATCCTCTTAGATGCTGTCCCAATCGACATCATCCCCACTAGCAACTCCACTAGCACCTGCAACGTCCTCCTCTCCACCATCATCATCGTTGTTGGAGGAGGAGGAAGAAGAAGACACCACCGCCCTCCCTTGGCAATGAGTGGTCAAAATGTGGCACTCATGCCTGGTGCTCCTCCTCATGGACTACAAGGTGGTCCTCAAACTGGTGTGAGGATCAAGCTCTGGCTACTCCTACTCCTCCTCCTCATCATCATCATCTTCTGAATCTATCTCAGAAAGACTACGGAGGTCATCAAACCTTGGCAGTGACTGAACTAGAGAAAGAGGTGGTAGCCCTACACGCTCTCTAGCCTCCTGGTTGGCTTCACGGTTCTCCAACCAGTTTGAATATGAGGTCCTTGCTGCATAAGTGCATGTGGTGAATATGGCCTTGATCCACTTCCCAAATTTCTCCATCTTCTTTTCCTTGCGAGGCCTAGAGCAGGACGACTCAGGCATGTCCTCAACTGATGGAGAGCGTCTCATTGCCCTGATAGCACCTGCCCCTCGGGTCTTCTCAATTTTGTAGACAGTGTGAAGACCATCTTTCTCAAATCTATAGCCAGTGACCCTCTCAATTATAAACATGAGATAGGGGGCATAGGGTATCCCCTTTCTCCCATCCTCCATGGCATTCCTTAGCTCACGCCACATGAAGTGAGGGACATTAAACATGTCACCTCTAGGAGCAAATCTAGCAATCACATTCCTCACATATCCATTAAGATCAGAAGCTACTCCATCCTTAGGATTGATAGTGTGCCTGATCAAATTATTCAGAATGTAATAATAGCTCTTCAGGCCACTAACTTTCTCATCTACACTTCTCCTGTCAATCCACATATATGCAATGTCATGGATCTCAGCTCTAGCCTCATCATGAATGTAAGTGAAGCCCCGCTCCTCCTCTCCAAAACCAAGGATCTAGCTAAAAGTCACAAAATCAACTCTATAATGGCATCCCTCAGTCATCTAGTGAATTTCATCAGTGTAGATGCTATAGAAGAAAGTGGCATGGAACTGGGCTAGCACTTCCTCATTCCAATTATATCTAAAACTCATAATATTAGTGAGGCCAAACAACTCACAAGCCTTGATCACCTTATTGAATTCTGGCTCATTCTTTGCCTTCATTTCCTCCCAATCAACATACTGCATCTTAACAACTTTGGATTTCTTAGAGTTGAAGTTCACAGATGCATAGAAGTTGAAATGAAACTCATTCCAAAACCTATATTCTATCTCCAAATCCTTTGGCTGCTCATAGGGATTGTTCTCACATGCTTCATCCACCATCTTCAGCTTTCCCGCATAGTTGAGCATAGGATGAGCACGTGTGTCAACAGGACGCCTCATGACTACATCCTCAGAATACTCTCTGATGTAGCTCCTGTCAAACTCCTCAAGATTGGGTGGAGTAACTGGGCAAGCACCTAGAGGAATGGTGTGGCCAGCCCTCTCTAGATTCTCCTCCTAGATCATCTGATCTCTTCTCCCCCTATCGCTGGCAACATCTCTGCCTACTGCACTACTGCTACCCCCTGTGGTCCTATCACGATCACGATGAGGCATTTGCTTGTCCTGAGGCTCTGTCATCTTCCTCTTCCCCCTCTGGTCATCATCACCTCCGGAGGCCATCTTGGTTCACGTGGATTGAGGAGGAAAGAGATGAATTGGCTTCATCCATGAGCTAGGGCTGCTGCTGATGACGATGTAGAAGAACAGTAGTAGGCCGCGGCAATGCCGAAGGTGGCCACACGGCTGGATAGAGCGGCAGCGGCAGCTATGCGCACATGGAGGAGAAGAGAGGCAGTGGTAGGGAGATAGGAGAGGAGAGGGTTACATGGGGCTAGGTGAAATAGGTAGAAAAGATGGGCTCCCATGGTAACAACTGATATGGGTTGAATTTCCTGTTGAAATTCAAAGTGCGACACTGCCGTAGTCCACATGCGGCACTACCGCACTCCCTAGACCAGCAAGATTTAGCTGCTAACTAAATACCTCTATATATATAGGATATGGACACATATCTTAAGCACACTATGATTAGCAACAAATAATCAATACAAACAATGATCATAATACACTTGTTTCTTATGATAAAACATATTAAGCACAATATTTATACTTTTGCAATTCATTTCTCCTATCCAAGCTAGTTCATCAATCAAGGTGTGCTATAGTTCAAACCACATTATGAGAATCAAGTATATTTAGCTCACTACGTAAAGCACAAAACCTTAACTCATCAAGAGGCTTAGTGAAGATATCGGCTAGTTGCTTTTCGGTGCTCACATGGCGAATTTTGATATCTCCTTTGGCTTCATGGTCTCTCAAGAAATGATGTCGGATGTCTATGTGCTTAGTTCTTGAGTGGCTTATGGGATTGTTGGCTAACTTTATGGCACTTTCGTTGTCACACAAGAGTAGGATTTTAGTGAAGTGACATCCAAAATCTTGAAGGGTTTACCTCATCCAAAGTAGTTGAGCACAACATACACTGGCTGTAACATACTCGGCCTCGATGGTGGATAGGGCTACACAATTTTGCTTTTTAGAACTTCAAGACACTAGGGACCGTCCAAGGAATTGACATGTCCCTGAAGTGCTTTTTTGATCTATTTTGCAACCAGCATAATCGGAATCTGAATACCCAAGTAGATCAAACCTAGAGCCCTTAGGATACCACAAGCCAAGATTAGGAGTGTGTACTAAATATCTCAAGATTCTCTTAACAGCCACTAAGTGATACTCTTTCGGGTTAGCTTGAAATATAGCACACATGCACCACTAAGCATAATATCGGGCCTAGATACGCACAAATAAAGTAGAGAGCCGATTATGGAGCGATATACCTTAGTATACATGGCTTTTCCTTCATCATTGAGATCTAGATGTCCATTGGTTGGCATGGGAGTTTTGATAGGCTTGGCATTCACCATGTCAAACTTCTTAAGCATATCATGGGTGTACTTCATTTGGCTAATAAAAGTTCCATCCTTCACTTGCTTGATTTGAAATCCAAGGAAGAACTTCAATTCACCCATCATGGACATCTCAAATCTCTTGGTCATGATCCTACTAAATTTTCTCACAAAATGAATGATTAGTACTACCAAATATTATGTCATCGACATATATTTGGCACACAAATATATCTTTGCCAACTTTGTGAATGAAAAGGATAGGACCGGCTTTGCCTATTTCAAAGCCTTGTTTAAGCAAGAATTCCTTAAGGCATTCATATAACACCTCTGGTGTTTTGACCTAATACTAAAATTTGACAAGTCATCATGTGCATTGCGAAGCATTCATATAGTATAAAGTTTTGAATGCATTCACTAAATAAGGTTTATTTCATAATGTAGTTATTTCATGTGATGTGTTTCAAAACCCCTAAATACAGATCATGACCACAAGGGTTAAATTTCATGTGATCATGTGAGGTCATATGTCCTTTGACTCAAATAATCCTAATGGGCCATGTTACTGGTCAAAAATCAAAATCTAAGTGAAAGGAAGACAAATCAAATTTGAATTCATATTCAAATTATATAAGTCCTTTTTGCCCCTTTTTACTAATTCAAAATCCATGAGGAATTTGGGGTTGAGGCAAAAAGCAAAGTTGGAGATTATTTTATAAGGATCAACTTTGGTATTCAAAGTTTTTCAAGTTTACATACAAAATTTGGAGTAATTTTGAAATGATTCAAATGCTCAAATGCACCCCAAATTCAAATTTCAAAATGGGGGCAGAATTTGAAAATGTTTCTTAAACCAAAGTTGTAGTACTTGAAAAGTTGAGCAACTTTTATTTTTGGACATTTTCAACTTCTATAGAAAGTTTAAGAGTAATTTGCTAAATAAACTCAGTGGCAAAACTGTAAATAAATTGAAATTCCACCGGGGCAGCTTGCCACCTCCCTGCTCGCCACCGAGCTGCCGCCGCCGATCGGTTTTTCACCGCTTGCTAGCGCGGTGACACGCCGATGTCACCGTGGCAAACCTGCCCGTGCGCTGGCGACGCCGGACGCCTTCTTCCGGGCTATAAATAGCCACAGTCGCCGCCGTCGTTCCCATTCTTCCCCTCTGCTCTGCTCCGCCACCGCGTAGCTCCGCCGCTCGCCGTAGGCATCGTCGAGCCGCGTCAGTCGTTCCCAGCTACGTCAACGCGATCGCCTCAGTCTTGCGCTCCTCCTCGATTTGCTCTCGTCGCTGGTGTTGGCCGGAATCGCCCGGCGCAACCCGTCTTCCCCGTGACCGGTCGGAGCTCCGCCGCGACTGCCCTCACCGTGGCCAGGCTGCTCCAGACCATCTCCGTCTTCACCGAGTCACAGGATTTGATAATTGTGGTACTAATCCAGAACCGGAAATCGTTAGCGAAGGCAAGCCCCGGTTTATGCATTAAGCCCTTACCTTGTTTACTTTGAAAAGTTTATCACCTATGTTACTTATTGCATTAAGTTGTTTAATTCAAATGTTACCTACTTGATGCATTATCTACCTTGATAATTGTTTACCATCCTTGAAGATGTTTTCATTTACAAAGGCGTAGAATGCTTAGTATGATTTATGGTAGGCTTTCAAAGTAAAAGTTTCGATACAATCAAAGATGGCATACTGGCCAAAGAAAGAAAGAATGTAGAATGAACTAGAGACTAGTCGGATAACTTATCTTGAATGTTGGGTAATATTGCCGGCTATGTCGCTTAAAGGCCACTCATTGTGGATCTTCTGAACGAGACACTTTGTAGTACTGGTCACATACTCCGGTAAGCCTACTTCGGCTAATCCGATACTAAGACGAATGCCCACACACTGGGAGTGGAGAGATGGCGGGAGTAGCGTGTACCCTCGTGGCTGGAATGTGGCCGGATTTGAGGTGTGCTGTGCTCTCGGGTGGCGTGGAGACGGCTTAGTATAGGAAGATCCGATAGCGAGGTTGATATATGCAAGATTAAGTTCTACATATGTCGTGTGATAAGGAATCCCCAGCTGGGACTTGAATCAATTCGAATTGCCGGTGCTCCGCGGATATGGAGACTCGATTCATTACAGAAGCAATGTAGTACTGGTGAATTACTAAAATATGAGAAAAAGAATGGAATGAGAAGGAATGGAATATGGGAAATGTATATTTAGTTGAGATAATGAACTTAAGAACTTAGTGGTAAACTTGAAAATAGAATGAAGAATAGTAAGCTTTTGGCAAAGAACTTTTGAAACTTGCTACATCCTTACCTTGCCCCAAACCCCTGCATCTCTAAAGTCTTACACCCCGTTACGTCGGGTTAGTCTTGTTGAGTACTTTTGTACTCAGGGTTTGTTAACCCTTGTTGCAGGTGAGTCGCATGCGCAGGCTTGTTTTGGTCCCTGCTGCATGTCTGTGTTTGAAGTCAATGACGATGAGGAGTGATGAATGGCCTTTGAACAAGGCACTAGTTTGTATGATAAATAAAGTTAATGTAATATTATCCTGCTACTATGGTTGTATGACACTTTTGGTATTGTAAGTTTGAAAACAACTGGTTTGTAACTATGTTATCTTAAGACTTCCGCTATCTTTTACTCTGGTATATATTTGAATAAACTATTGTAATCTGCAATGACTGTGATTGGGATCCTGTTTGAAAAGAGAAACGTGGATGATTTGGGTTTCCTGAGGACACCCGACAGACCTGTTGAGTTGTTGGGAACTCGTGTACGCTATCTGAGGTCTGTTAAGACAACGATAGGTGCATGTGGGCCCGATTCCTTAGGAGGTTCTGCCACAGCTGGTATCAGAGCAGTTCCCATCTAAGATCATTGTAGATTACTTTAGAAAACCTTCAAAATGATTTGGATCAAGGAAAGTAAACATGATATTTTGAAAGTTCAATTTCTTTCTTCTTACCTTTGATCTAGACTCAATCCTGACTTATTTGAAAAGTTTATGGCGGATAATATGATTAGGTTTGTCCTATGTATTATGAAAATCTAGGACTTATGATTATATTAATCTTTTGTACGTAGATTCGTAAGATCGATTCATGCATCATGCTTGAGCACCTTGCATTATAATTCCCCTTAATAGTGGTTGGGTAAGTAATGTCAATCCCATTCTTGCTAACCTCCGTTATCCTCAAGCTATTCTTATAGTCCTACCCTAAATTCTTCAGGCTATGGCAAAGACCAAGAAAACCACATGCAAGTCCATCGGACCTCATGGAGTCCCGCGTCACCAATTGGCACCAAGAAATCACGAGCTTGGTGAAGGAAGTTCCAAGAACCTAGGAGAGGAAGGATCTTCAAGCAACCCCACCAACGTTGAGAACCTTAACAAGGAGCTCAACACTCTTCGTCGAGCTCATGCCAAAGATCAAGAGGAGTTGGTGGAAATGCAAAGAGGTATCACTATGACCATGGAGCTGCGGAATGAAGCCTAGACATGAGAAGATGCGGCTAATGAACGCGTTAATGAGTTGGAGTTCTACGTAGAAGACCTAGAGATGGACAATGCCATTCTTCATGAGAATGTCCATATGCTGTATGCTCAACTTCATCCTCCTCATGGGGATGGTGAAGTTATCGATGAAGAAATGATTGTAGCTCCAGGAGAAGTCGAGAATGAAGAAGAGGAGGACCCTAAGGAGTTAGTGTACTTCTCAGATGAAGATGAGGTTTTGTCCGATACAGGCACGGATGCCGAAGACTGAAAGCTTGGAGTAGTAGTAGTTCCTTTACTGCTTTCTTAGAAAACCAGGGTTGTCTTGTGGGATACAAGACATGTAATATAAATAAGAACCCTTTGTAGTATGCAACCTTTTAAAAGCTTTCAATAAAGAATAATGTAAGTAAATGTGTTTCTCTAACAGATGCCTCATCCTATCACCCAAACTGGTGCTAGTGGCTCGCACGACGATGATGAGTGCCCAAATCCTCCACCAATGCCCTTGACTATGGCAGATGCCATAGCTGCACTCGTCAACGCAACGGCAGAGAATGCTAGGCTGTTAAGGGAGTTGGCGCAGAACCAGCAGGCACCATACCCTAATCATGGCTGTCGTAATAATGGAAACAACGAGTCAACCTATGTGGATTTTACTGACACACGTCCGCCTGTATTCTCTAAGGCAGACGAACCTTTAGAAGCTGATGATTGGCTTAGGACAATAGAGCAAAAGTTCAAGCTGATCCACTGTACTGAGGTTCAAAAACCAAGGTTTGCGGCACAGCAACTCCAAGGAGCTGCTGGTGCCTGGTGGGCAAATTTGGTAGCAGTACAGCCCGCTGGTCACCAAATCAACTGGAGGGAGTTCAAGGATGCCTTTAGGGCACACTATATTCTAGACGGTGTGATGACCATGAAGCTAGAAGAGTTCTTGGCTCTTAAGCAAGGGGAGCACCCAGTGATGCATTATGTTGGGCGTTTCAACCACCTGTCGTAGTATGCTATTGAGTATGTGAATACTGATAGGAAGAAAAAGAATCATTTTCTTAGAGGCTTGAACACTAAACTTCAGACAATGATGGCAGCCTGTGGTAATGCAACTTACCATGAAACAATCAACATTGCTATCGCTTCGGAAGAAAATATTTGCTTCCGGATCATCAAGTGGCAAGCGTCAGAAGATAGTATACCATCCTCAGAATCATGGCCATACGCCATTTCGCCCACAACAAGGCCAAAGCAGGCAGCAAATCTTCATTCACCCTGCAACTAATACGCCTTATACTCATCAAGCACCACAGCAGCAGAACAATGCCAATAATGCAAACCGCAATGCTACTCCCCAGAATCACAATTTTCCATGCTATAATTGTGGTAAACCTGGGCATTTTTCCCAAGAATGTCCGTATCCTAGGAAGAATAATCTTGATGCAACCAAAGCCCCTGTTAATCAAGCTCAAACTCAATACAAGGGCAATGCTCAGAACCATCAAAAGGGTTCAGCTGAGAAGAAAACTGGGAGGGTATTCTATACGCAAGTGGAATCTATTCCAGATGGAGAACCAGTTATGATGGGTATGTTTCCCATTGCTAAGCATCCTACAATTACCTTATTTGATTCTGGTGCATCCCATACATTCATCAATCGTACATTTGTTGTGAAGCATGGGATAGCTATTGGGGAAACAAAAGAACCCTATCATATACAGTCGCCTAGGGGATGAATCTGTACAAGGGAGGTAGTTCAGCATGTACCTATTGATTTGGGAGGATATGAGTTCCCTACCAATATGCTGATATTAAAGGATCAAGATATAGATGTGATCCTTGGTATGAACTGGCTAACTCAACACGGGGCTATCATAGATGTCCTGCGTAGAACAATAAGGGTAAATGCACCTGACAGCAAAACCCAACTTCTCATCCAACTTCCTTTTCCTAAGAGTACAGTGGAGACAGTCTGTGCAACTATTGTTGAAGGAGCCGAGGAAATTTCAGTGGTATGTGAGTTTACGGATGTCTTTCCCAATGACCTGCCTAGTCTGCCACCAGACCGAGACGTAGAGTTCAGAATTGATCTGAAACCAGGGACAGCACCAGTGTCCAGAAGAGCATATAGGATGCCACCGAAAGAATTAGCAGAATTAAAAATGCAACTACAAGAGTTGTTAGACAAGGGTTTCATTCAACCCAGTTCATCACCTTGGGGATGTCCTGCTATTTTCGTGAAGAAGAAGGACCAAACCTTAAGGTTATGTGTTGACTATAGGCCATTAAATGAAGTCACCATCAAGAACAAATACCCCTTACCCTGAATTGATTTGCTTTTTGATCAACTTGCGAGAGCTAAGGTATTCTCAAAGATAGACTTAAGATCAGGCTACCACCAGATTAAGATCAGACGTGAAGATGTGTCGAAGACAGCGTTTACTACTCGATATGGACTATATGAGTATCTAGTCATGTCTTTTGGGCTGACCAATGCCCCGGCTCATTTCATGTACCTGATGAACTCAGTTTTCATGCCTGAGTTGGATAAGTTTGTCATGGTGTTTATTGATGACATTCTTATCTACTCTAAGAGCAAAGAGGAACATGCGGAACATCTCCGTATTGTTCTACAAAGATTAAGAGATCACCAACTATATGCCAAATTCAGCAAATGTGCATTTTGGTTAGAGGAAGTACAATTTCTGGGTCATGTACTATCTGCTGAAGGTATAGCTATTGATCCGAGCAAGGTAGAAGAAGTCCTTAACTAGAGAGCACCTACAACTGTTCATCAAGTTCGTAGTTTCCTGGGGTTGGCAGGGTATTACCGTTGGTTTATCCCTGACTTCTCCAGAATGGTGAAGCCAATTACTGGATTGTTGAAAAATCAAACAAAGTTTGTATGGTCAACAGAATGTGAAGAGGCTTTTCAAACATTGAAGAAGTTGTTGACAACTGCACCAGTATTAGCACAACCTGATATCGAGAGGCCATTTGATATCTATTGTGATGCATCCGGAATTGGTATTGGCTGTGTTCTTATGCAAGAAGGTAGAGTCATAGCATATGCTCCAGACAACTTAAGAAGCACGAAGAACATTATCCCACCCATGATCTTGAATTAGCTACTGTTGTCCATTCACTCAAGATTTGGTGACATTATTTATTGGGCAATATATGTCATATCTATAAGGGTTCACAAAAGTTTGAAATACATCTTCACCTAGTCAGAGCTGAATATGAGGCAAAGAAGATGGTTGGAACTTATTAAAGATTATGATTTAGAAGTGCACTATCATCTGGGCAAGGCTAATGTGGTTGCCGATGCCCTAAGTCGCAAGAGTCATTGTCATTGCTTGATTGTAGAACCGATGCAGCGAACATTGTGTCAAGAGATGGAGCATCTGAATTTACAAATCATAGAACAAGGTTCCCTGTCCAATATTGTAGTTGAGTCCACTATCAAAGATCAGATCATTGCTGCTCAACAGAAAAGTAAGGGCATAGCCCATATTAAGGATAAAGTCAGATCTGGAAAACCAACATGTTTCAAGATTGATGAATCAGATGTCGTATGGTTCAAGGATAGGTTGGTAGTACCCAAAAATCTGGAGCTGCGAAAGCAGATTCTTGATGAAGCTCATTCTACAAGATACTCCATTCATCCAGGTAGCAACAAAATGTATCATGATCTGAGAAAGAGATATTGGTGGACCAAAATGAAAATAGAAATAGCTCAATATGTAGCCAAGTGTGATATTTGTCAGAGAGTCAAAGCGGTTCATATGAAGACTGCAGGTCCATTACATTCCTTGCCAGTTCCATCTTGGAAGTGGGAAGATATCTATATGGACTTCATAGTAGGGTTGCCTAGGACATCTGTAGGCTACAATTCAATATGGGTTATTGTTGATCGTCTAACCAAGATAGCTCATTTCTTACCAGTTAGAGATAAATATTGAGCGGAGCAGTATGCAAAGATTTATCTTGATAGAATTTTCAGTCTGCATGGGGCACCCAAGACCATTGTCTCTGATAGAGGGTCATTGTTCATATCCAAGTTTTGGAAAAGTCTACACGAGTCTTTGAGAACTAAACTTATCCGTAGTTCTACTTATCATCCACAAATAGATGGACAGACTGAAAGGGTAAATCAAATTCTTGAAGATATGTTAAGAGCATGTGTTCTTTCTTTTGGTGCTAAATGGGATGAATGCCTTCCCTTAGCTGAATTCTCATATAACAACAGCCATCAAGTGAGCATTAAAATGGCACCATTCAAAGCACTGTATGGCCGTAGGTGCCAAACACCTTTAAATTGGTCAGAAGCGGGAGAACGTTGGTTCTTTGGACCGGATGTGGTCAAGGAAGCTGAAGAGAAGGTTAAACTCATACAAGCCAATATGAAGGTAGCTCAATCCTGACAGAAAAGCTATGCTGACAAGAGGAGACGACCGCTGGAATTCAAAGTGGGAGATTATGTCTACCTCAAGGTATCACCGATGAAAGGAGTTCATCGTTTTGGGATTCGGGGAAAGTTGGCACCCCGTTATGTAGGTCCTTTTCAGATCCAACAACGATGTGGACCAGTCGCCTATCGCGTCAAGCTACCAGATCACATGTCAGCGGTGCATGATATCTTTCAAGTATCTCAGTTAAAGAAGTGTCTTCAAGTACCTGACCAGGAGATTGACTTTGGTGATGTAGAACTAGAACCTGATTTGACTTATGCCGAGTACCCCATTAGAGTCTTAGATCAGAAAGATCGAGTCACTCGTAGACGTACCATCAAGTTCTACAAAGTACAATGGAATCAACACACGGAAGATGAAGCTACTTGGGAGTCCGAGGATTACTTAGAAGAGAACTTTTCTGACTTCTTCGCTTCTATCTAGTTGCAATACCTTGTCTACATTGTAACTTGTCTTGCTATTAATAGAATGGAAAACCCCCTCACTAGCCTTTTGAATAAAGTTATGATGTGTTAGCTTGACACATTTCCTTTTCCATTACTTAGCCTTAAGTTTTAAATCTCGGGATGAGATTTCTTTAAGGGGGAAGGGTTGTAACACCTCTGGTATTTTGACCTAATACTAAAATTTGACATGTCATCATGTGCATTGCGAAGCATTCATATAGTATAAAGTTTTGAATGCATTCACTAAATAAGGTTTATTTCATAATGTTGTTATTTCATGTGATGTGTTTCAAAAACCCTAAATACAGATCATGACCACAAGGGTTAAATTTCATGTGATCATGTGAGGTCATATGTCCTTTGACTCAAATAATCCTAATGGGCCATGTTACTGGTCAAAAATCAAAATCTAAGTGAAAGGAAGACAAATCAAATTTGAATTCATATTCAAATTATATAAGTCCTTTTTGCCCCTTTTTACTAATTCAAAATCCATGAGGAATTTGGGGTTGAGGCAAAAAGCAAAGTTGGAGATTATTTTATAAGGATCAACTTTGGTATTCAAAGTTTTTCAAGTTTACATACAAAATTTGGAGTAATTTTGAAATGATTCAAATGCTCAAATGCACCCCAAATTCAAATTTCAAAATGGGGGCAGAATTTGAAAATGTTTCTTAAACCAAAGTTGTAGTACTTGAAAAGTTGAGCAACTTTTATTTTTGGACATTTTCAACTTCTATAGAAAGTTTAAGAGTAATTTGCTAAATAAACTCAGTGGCAAAACTGTAAATAAATTGAAATTCCACCGGGGCAGCTTGCCACCTCCCTGCTCGCCACCGAGCTGCCGCCGCCGATCGGTTTTTCATTGCTTGCTAGCGCGGTGACACGCCGATGTCACCGTGGCGAACCCGCCCGTGCACTGGCGACGCCGGACGCCTTCTTCCAGGCTATAAATAGCCACAGTCGCCGTCGTCGTTCCCATTCTTCCCCTCTGCTCTGCTCCGCCACCGCGTAGCTCCGCCGCTCGCCGTAGGCATCGTCGAGCCGCGTCAGTCGTTCCCAGCTACGTCAACGCGATCGCCTCGGTCTTGCGCTCCTCCTCGATTTGCTCTCGTCGCTGGTGTTGGCCGGAATCACCCGGCGCAACCCGTCTTCCCCGTGACCGGTCGGAGCTCCGCCGCGACTGCCCTCACCGTGGCCAGGCTGCTCCAGACCATCTCCGTCTTCACCGAGTCCACCATCGTGATCATAGTGAGTTCCTGAATGTGTTTATCACTTCACTTTAGTCTCTACTGCAACGTCACCATGGTTACGTCGTGTGCCGCCGTGCCCGAGCCGCCATGGCCGGCGTGGAGCTCGCTCCCATGAGTCTTCTGTCGTTCTGAGGATTGGGTTAGATTCGCGACGTGGTGTAGAGTATGGTGGTACAGTCCATCTCACCGGAGAAGCACCGCCGACGCATTTTGCTGGCCGGAGCTGGCAACAGCACCATCGTGCCCTGTCTCTGTGTCGCTGACAGCGGGCCCAGGTTGTCAGTGCGAGTGAGGAAGAAGAACAGTGAAAATTTTTATTTTCTGAATTTGTGAATAGTACTGAATCTTTGGAAATTTGTAGAAAAATAATCATAGCTCCAAAAATTCTGAAAATTTTTGTGTAGCTTCTGTACATGTTCTAGTATGATTTAAAAATTTGAAATTTGAAATTTGGATAAATTTTGAATGTTCAAATATTCAGTCCATTAATTGAAAAATGCAATTTCCATGATTTTTGTAAGTCACTATATAACTCCAAAAATTATGAAATTTGTTTTGGTACACTAATTTGTCATGAGGAAGCTTACATAAAAATTTGAGCTTAATTGGACAAAGTTTATTTTATACCTAATGTAGACTTAATTATTTAATTAATTATTCATTTAATTAATGTTTAATCAATTAGGATTTGTTTGACTTTAGAATTGATTGTTGACCTTGGGTCATTAACTTATAATGATCCTTAGTACCTTAATTAGTATTTGAACTCATACCTAATTTGTAATTAGTAAATCTTAATGACATTTCATGTGATAACCAAGATCATTAACAAATTAACTCGTCGAAACCCTAAGTGTTTGATTAGTGTTGGATCTTGTTTTGGTCATGTTTTGTGACTAGTAGGGTTCCAAGATCCATTAGGTCAAGTCACATGTGTGGTTCTTAATGATAGGGTTACAGGTTGGTTTTGTTGGCTTGCAACTGTACCGTGAAATAAAATCAATTGCGGGTGTTTTTACATTTCATGTGCCGTGAAAGCATCATGTTTACATTATCATCATGTTAAAGCATATGTTATCATTTCGTGTAGAACCCGAGAACAAAACGATTCTAGTTGAGCAAGTTCTGGAAGAATCCCCGGTTGTCACGGGATTTGATAATTGTGGTACTAATCCAGAACCGGAAATCGTCAGCGAAGGCAAGCCCCGGTTTATGCATTAAGCCCTTACCTTGTTTACTTTGAAAAGTTTATCACCTATGTTACTTATTGCATTAAGTTGTTTAATTCAAATGTTACCTACTTGATGCATTATCTACCTTGATAATTGTTTACCATCCTTGAAGATGTTTTCATTTACAAAGGTGTAGAATGCTTAGTATGCTTTATGGTAGGCTTTCAAAGTAAAAGTTTCGATACAATCAAAGATGGCATACTGGCCAAAGAAAGAAAGAATGTAGAATGAACTAGAGACTAGTTGGATAACTTATCTTGAATGTTGGGTAATATTGCCGGCTATGTCGCTTAAAGGCCACTCATTGTGGATCTTCTGAACGAGACACTTTGTAGTACTGGTCACATACTCCGGTAAGCCTACTTCGGCTAATCCGATACTAAGATGAATGCCCGCGCACTGGGAGTGGAGAGATGGCGGGAGTAGCGTGTACCCTTGTGGCTGGAATGTGGCTGGATTTGAGGTGTGCTGTGCCTCGGGTGGCGTGGAGACGGCTTAGTATAGGAAGATCCGATAGCGAGGTTGATATATGCAAGATTAAGTTCTACATATGTCGTGTGATAAGGAATCCCTAGCTGGGACTTGAATCAATTCGAATTGCCGGTGCTCCGCGGATATGGAGACTCGATTCATTACAGAAGCAATGTAGTACTGGTGAATTACTAAAATATGAGAAAAAGAATGGAATGAGAAGGAATGGAATATGGGAAATGTATATTTAGTTGAGATAATGAACTTAAGAACTTAGTGGTAAACTTGAAAATAGAATGAAGAATAGTAAGCTTTTGGCAAAGAACTTTTGAATCTTGCTACATCCTTACCTTGCCCCAAACCCATGCATCTCTAAAGTCTTACACCCCGTTACATCGGGTTAGTCTTGTTGAGTACTTTTGTACTCAGGGTTTGTTAACCCTTGTTGCAGGTGAGTCGCATGCGCAGGCTTGTTTTGGTCCCTGCTGCATGTCTGTGTTTGAAGTCAATGACGATGAAGAGTGATGAATGGCCTTTGGACAAGGCACTAGTTTGTATGATAAATAAAGTTAATGTAATATTATCCCGCTACTATGGTTGTATGACACTTTTGGTATTTTAAGTTTGAAAACAACTGGTTTGTAACTATGTTATCTTAAGACTTCCGCTATCTTTTACTCTGGTATATATTTGAATAAACTGTTGTAATCTGCAATGACTGTGATTGGGATCCTGTTTGGGAACTCGTGTACGCTATCTGAGGTCTGTTAAGACAACGATAGGTGCATGTGGGCCCGATTCCTTAGGAGGTTCTGCCACAATTCATATCATGCTCTTAGTGCTTGCTTAAGCCTATAGAGCGCCTTTTGGAGTTTGTAAATATGGTTGGGAAACTTGTGATCTTCAAAGCCCGGTGGTTGCTCAACATAGACAAGTTCTTGAATAGGGCCATTGAGAAATGCACTCTTCACATCCATTTGATATAGCTTGAAGTTGTGATGAACGGCATAGGCTAGAAGCATTCAGATTGCTTCAAGCCTTGCCACTGGTGCATATGTTTCTTCAAAGTCCAAGCCCTCTACTTGAGTGAAACCTTGAGCAACCAACCTTGCCTTATTCCTTGTCACCACTCCATTTTCATCTTGCTTGTTGTGGAAGACCCACTTGGTGCCAATAACATTGGTATTGGGTCGTTCCACCAAAATCCACACTAGTTTCTTTTGAAGTTATTGAGCTCTTCTTGCATGGCCATCACCTAATCTAGGTCTCCAAGTGCTTGTTCTACCTTAAGAGGCTCTAAAGAGGAAACAAACAAGTAATATTGACAAAAGTTTGCTAAATGTGAATGAGTTGTTACCCCCTTTCGAAGACTCCTAAGGATGTTATCAATGGGATGATCCTGTTGTATTGTTTGCCTTAGCCTTGGATGCTCAATGGCCTCTTGTTCATCTTCTGGATCTTCATCATCATCTTGCTCAAATATGGGTTGAAGGTTTTGTCCATGAGCTAGAGTCGAATCAACTGCTGCTGACTATGTAGGTGCGGCACTGCCGCCCTCAAGTGCAGCACTACCACGCTCTAGAGTTGCAGCAGGTCTTTGCTGTAGTGTAGCATCAGGTATGTCAGCGAAAATTGGTGCAGCAGCAACTTAAGGAACCTCCACTTTAGTGGCTTCATCTTCTTGTGGTCTAATATCACCAATTGCCAATTGCTTGATTGCTTCACATGGTAGATCCTCCTTTCCAATAACACTTGAATCAACTTGCTCTACTTGAGAGCCATTAGATTCACCAAATGTCACGTCTACCATAATCTCAACTCTCCTAGAGGTTTTGTTGAATACACGGTAGGCATGCTCATTTGATCCGTAACCAAGAAAAAAACCTTTATCAACTTTAGGTGCAAACTTAGAGGTTTTGGGTTTCCTGTTAAGTATGAAACACTCGTACCCAAATACTATAAAGTAAGACACCTTAGGCTTGTTACTGGTTAGAAGCTCATATGAAGTTTTCTTCAACTTCTTGTGTAGGTAGAGACGGTTGATGGCATGGCAAGTGGTGTTGATGGCATCAGACCAAAAAATATCCAGCATCTTGTACTCATCTAGCATTGTCCTTGCCATGTCAATGAGTGTACGATTCTTCCTCTCTACTACACCATTTTGTTGAGGGGTGTATGGAGTTGAAAACTCATTCTTGATGCCCTCTTCATCAAGAAACTCCTCAACTAGAGTATTCTTGAATTTGGTCCCATTGTCGCTTCTCACTTTCTTGATGGGAAGACCGAACTCCTTTCGAGCTCTTCTAACAAATATCTTCACCTTCTCTTGAACTTAACACTTGTCATGCAAGAAAAATACCCAAGTGAAATGGGAATAGTCATCAACAATAACAAGACCATATTTGTTACCCCCGATACTTAGGTAGGCGACCAGTCCAAAGAGATCCATATGTATTAGCTCTAATGGTTGCTTGGTGGTCATGATGCTCTTTGGTGGGTGAGGTGCTCCAACTTGCTTTTTGGCTTGACAAGCGCTACAAATCCTATCTTTCTCAAAGTGAACATTTGTTAGTCCAAGGATGTATTCATCTTTTAGAAGTTTAGCCAAGTTCCTCATCCCAACATAGGCTAGTCAGCGATGCCAAAGTCAACACATGCTAGATTTTGCCACTAAACAAGTCTCAAGCTTAGCTTTACTTTTGTTGAAATCAACTAAGTAAAGCTTGTTCTTTAATTGACCCATAAAGACAATATAGGAATCATCCCTTCTAAAGACTTCCACACCCTTATTCGAAAAGAGACAATTGTAGCTCATCTCACACAATTGAGAAACGGACAATAAATTGTAACTCAACGAATCAACATGTAATACATTGGTAATTGAATGCTCAAGGGTTATAGCAACTTTACTGAGATCAATCACATCCCCCTTTGAATTATCTCCAAAGACAATATTTTTCATTTGAGTGCGTCACCGGGGAATATGATGAGAACATACTCCTTTCTCTGGTCATATGATTTGTACATCCACTATCAAGCACCTAACTTGATTTACCGGAGGAGTATGCCTACAAAACAAGTTTAGTTGCTAGATTTAGGTCCCCAATTTGACTTGGGGCCTTGCATGTTAGTCACAAGAATCTTAGGAACCCAAATAGAAGTATTCCTATATATGTTGGTTTCCTTTCCAACATATTTTGCAACCACTATCTCACTACTGTTGTTCCTCAAAACAAAGCATGATGTCAAGCTTTGTCGAGGTGCATAAGTCTTTGGTTGATAGGCATACTTATTCTTGGTGGCCCATACTGATTCCTTAGGCTTCTGGAAAACCTGTTTCTCCTGGTACACCTTCTTCTTGGGCTTCCTTTGATCAGGAGTAGAATTGGTAGCCTTCCCATTTTTGTGGGGCATGGCACTGCCGCTGCGCGGCACTGTCGCGGTCTGTGTAGGCTGATCTGTACCAATTTTGCCCTTCCTCTCAAACTACACACACTCATAGCCATTCACTATCCTTCTTCCATTTGTCTTGGCTCCTTTTGTGTGTCCAAGCCCATGCTTGATTGAGGGATGCCTTCCTTGCTTGAATTGTGGCCCTTTTGATTCATCATTCTTCTTGTCATTGGATTTGGTCTCACCGATCTACCTTTTTCCAATGATTTCATTAAGCCCAGCAATCTCCTTTCTCATAGCCTCCATGTTTGCAAGGTTAGTGGAATAGGCATTCAAATCAAGATTAAAACATTTTTCACAATCTTGATTAGTAGAGGGAGTAGAGGTTTCCTTTGCCTTAGTGAGATGTGAGTTGCTATCCCAAAGAATGCTATATTGCATCTCAAGTTCTTTGTGCTTTTCATCTAAGTCACAATACTTTTTCTTGAAAGCTTTATTTGCTTTCTTTGTGATAGCATGGTCCTCTTTCTCTTTGGCTAAGGCCTTGCATAAGGATTCCACCTCACTTCTCTCTAATGTAAGAGCTTCTTTGCTAGCAATGTAGAGATCCTCTTGTTGGATAAGAGTCACTTCTCTAGATTCTAGCTCGGCTTAGACACTCTCTAAATCCTTCATTAGCTTAGTGATGAATAATTTGGTATTTCCATCCAAATTTTTAGTTATCATGTTTATTTCTTTATCACTAGATTCATCATCACTAGAGTTATCACTAATATCACTACTAGAGATATCACTAGGAGGTGGAGGAGATTTGGCCTTCGATTTGGATTTTACCTTCTCACTCTTTGCCATGAGACAAATGTGAGGGGAGTAGTAGTCATCATTGGACATGTCATTGAAGAGCCTTGGTGTAGGGGATGACTTGTGAATAGCAATAGTTGCAACCTTCTCATCCTCTTCACTTGTGCTCTCTTTAGTTGAGTCTCATTCATGCCCAATGTGAGCCTCTCCCATGTACTTCTTGCTCTTTCTACGGTCAGCCTTCTCCTCTTTTTTGTTCTTCTTGTATTTGTTGTCCTTGATCTCATATGAACACTTGGCAATGAAGTGATTGGTGCTTCCACAATTGTAGCATGTCCTCTTTTTCTTGTTTGGAAAGCTTCTCTTCACTACCTTGTAGCCTTGCTTCTTTAGCCCCTTGTGATGCCTCTTCATAAAGAGAGCAACATCATCAATATTCTCATATTGATCATCATCATTTTCACTTTCACTTGAAGATGATGTGGTCTCTACTCTTTCTTGAACTTGTTTGCTTGCTTTGGGCTTGCTAGTTGAAGCTTGTTAGTTGATCTTGGACTTGCTTGTAGAGCCTTACTTGCTTGATTTGTTGGCCTTGAGAGCTACATCTTTGATCTTGATGCCCTCTAGCTTTGCTTGCAATTCTCCAAGTTTCTTCCTCTCATTTACTTCTCTTTGCATGTCAAAGGTCAAGATCCTCCCAAGTACATCATTTGGTGTGAAGTACTCAAACTTCTTCTTGTATCTAATTAGAGTGACTACGGTCCCATTTCTAGGTGAATAAGCTTACAACATAATCTTGACAACTTTGTGATGATCTAGATCATCACAACCATAGCCTCTAATCTTGCCCACCATTGTCATCAACCTATCAAACATCTCTTGTGACCCCTCTCCATCCAAGATTACAAACCGGTAGAGCTTTGACATCAACAAGTCAATTATTGCCTTTCTCACTTTGTCAACCCCTTCATGTGCTAGGTGCAAAGTGTCCCATATTTGCTTGGCAACATCAACGCCAATCACTCTATTGTACTCATCACCATCCAAGTCACTAAGCAACACACTTGTGGCTTGACCATTGAGGTGAATGATTCTCATCTCTTCTAGTGTTGGGTTCTTGGGATCAACCGGTGGCTCAAATACATTGCAAACAATCTCCCAAATATCAGGGTGAAGACCTATAAGATAGGCTCTCATCAAGTGCTTCCACTTGGCAAAGTTAGTCCCATTGAAATGAGGTAACTTGCCCACAGGCACATTGATGAAAGACCTCTAATCATGGTTAGTCATAGGAATAGAAGAATAGTTAAAGGATACAACGGCATATTTATCATTGTCGGCCTTGCCCTTTCCTTTCTTCTCCTTCTTGTTCCCCTTCGACACTTGGTATGACTCATCATCATCTCCATCTTCGGAACTACTTGATATGCTTGATGATGCACTTGTTGCCTTCTCTTCTTCTTCCTTCTTCTTCCTAGCTTCTTTTCTTTTTCTTCTTGCTTCTCTCTTGAGCCTTCTTTCTTCTTTCCTTTGCTTCTTCTCCTCTAACTGCTCCTCCTCCTTCTTCTTCTCTCTTGCTTCTCTTTTTAGCTTTCTTTCTTCTTTCCTTCTTCTCTCATTCTCATTGAGAGCTCCTTCGACATCGGTAGCCTCAAGATGTGGTAGCATGGTGTTGCTTGTTGTCGACGCACTTAGCTCGCTGCTGTCTGTGTCGAGATCCACCCGCTTCATGCCACTAGTTCCTCCTCTAGGCTTCATACCTCACACGGTGAAGCGTATATGAGGTAACCTTCTCTGATACCACTTGTAGGATCTCTGGTTGGCCTAGAGGGGGTGTGAATAGGCCTGTCAAAACAAACACTCAAACTTTTATCAAACTCACCCTACGGCACTTCCACTTTGGAGGGCAGCACTGCCGGACTACAGCACTGCTGGGCCAGAACAGCGGCACTACCGCACCTGTAAACAACTTTGAGTCATAGTTCAAAATCCGTGAACAAAAACTTAGATCAGAGAAATTTTCTAGCTTACTACAGGTATGACAATCATAGATCAAGAGCTAGAAGTGGTAGGAACACCACACACAAGTAGATCGACTTAAAACCCTAAAAATCACCTCAACCATAATATGTCATGCAAGTAATGTAAATTGAGCACAAGTGACACAATGATTTATCCCGTGGTTTGGCTCACCACCAAGGCTTGCCTACCTCCACGTTGTTGATGTTAGCCACTAAGGCTTAGAGCTTTCCAACCCTTCCTCGTTCTCAAATCAAGAGACTTAACTCTTGAGATGAGGGGTGAGTTTACTAACTTCAAGAGATGGTTACAGACCTCCTAGGCTGCCATACAAGTTGGCAAGCACCATGGGCGACGCTCTAGCCGGCTAGGAGCCAAGCTCTAAGAGTAACAAACACAACTATCGGCCAAAGCATGAACCAAGTGCTCTTTAGAGTTGAGGAATCAATAGAGCTGCTCTAATCGAGTTTTGG
The DNA here is from genome assembly GCF_019320115.1 of Miscanthus floridulus. Taxonomy (NCBI): domain Eukaryota; kingdom Viridiplantae; phylum Streptophyta; class Magnoliopsida; order Poales; family Poaceae; genus Miscanthus; species Miscanthus floridulus. Next base: position 6,015,770 of record NC_089586.1, read on the forward strand.
ACCATTTTCCCTCAAGGATTGATGGGGAAATCAATGGATTTTCTTGGGGGATTGAGGTCAACAATGGAGGGAGAGAGAGAGCTCCTGCTATGTTTTGAGCGTGCTCAAGTGAGGAAGAAGAGGCAGATTGATAGCCGTTGGGGAGGAAGGAGAAAGGTATATGTACCCCCAGCCCTGAACGGTCACCGCACCCAAGGAGTCGGGCAAGACGGAGCCCATGGCCTCAAGGTCAGGCGAGATGGTGCCCACACCCAAGGGGTCAGGCGAGACAGAGCCCACACCCAATGGGTTGGGTGAGACGGAGCCCGTGGCCTCGAGGTTGGGCGAGACCTTTTAATATGTCTCGAGCCATCCGGGGAAGTCAGTATGGGTGCTAACTTCCTTGTGCCGCGACTCAAGTGCGGCAGTGTCTCTCTTCAAGTGCGGCAGTGCCGTACCACGCAAGACAACAAGGGTAATAGTGAAGTGTAGACTATTTTGGCTATGAATCTAAGGATGCATAAGATTGTTTAAGCACTTGGTAGCACATATTAGCTTTAGGCATTGTATCCCCCTTTATACTATGGCTTTTTATATACTCAAATTCAAAATATAAAAGAATTTAAACCTCCTTTGAGTTTGAAGCCATCTACATATGTAATTGGGGGCTCCTCCATTTCGTGTAGCATCCTCAAATATAAATTCCCTGCTTGTGAAAGCTCTAGTTTGGTTTTGGTGAATTGATGAAACCCTAAGTGCTAACCTAGTTTATCAAGTGATCATAATATAGGTAGCACACTCCAAGTGGTCAAGCAAATGAAGATCATAACATGATGATGGTGATGCCATGGTGATGATCAAGTGCTCGGACTTTGGAAAGAAGAAAGAGAAAAACAAAAGGCTCAAGGCAAAGGTATAAATTGTAGGAGCCATTTTGTTTTGGTGATCAAGACACTTAGTGAGTGTGATCACGTTTAGGATCGATAGCCGTACTATTAAGAGGGGTGAAACTCATATCGGAATGCGGTTATCAAAGTGCCACTAGACGCTCTAACTCATTGCATATGCATTTAGGATCTAGTGGAGTGCTAACACCCTTGAAAATATTTGTGAAAATATGCTAACACATGTGCACAAGGTGATACACTTAGTGGTTGGCACATTTGATCAAGGGTGGTGAAGTTTAGGTGCAAGGGTAAGTAACTCCACCGGTGCCCTAGACAAAAAAGATGGAGGTCACTAGGAGTGACCGGACGCTGGCCACGGTTGGACCGACGCGTCTGGTCAGATGTATCAGCAAAGACGCTAGCGTCGGTCAAATGACCCGACGCTAGTAGGGTGCGTCCGGTCAGTGCTGACGTACACTAACGTGAGGCACACAGAGGCGACGTTGAATGACCGGACGCTGGGTGAGTCCGATTGGGCATGACTGGACGCGTCCGGTCGTGAAAATTCATGTTCAGAACCTTACTGGAAACGACCGGACACTGAGGTCCAGCGTCCGGTCACTTTCTAACTGACGCGTCCGGTCAACTGATGACCATTGAAATCTGACGAACAGTATTTGAAGCAGGGGACACGTGGTGTGAATCACGTGACCGGACGCTGAGGGCCAGCGTCCTATTGATTGGACCGGAGCGTCCGGTCACCCTGCGTTGTGCCCAGTGAAAGGGTACAATGGCTCTATTTTGTGGGGGCTTCTATTTAAGCCCCATGGCCGGTTGAAGCTCATACCTTTGGCCATTTTCATTGATATAGCAACCTTGTGAGCTTAGCCAAAGCCCTCCCACTCATCTCCATCATTGATTCATCATCTTTGTGAGATTGGGAGAGAATCTAAGTGCATTGCTTGAGTGATTGCATCTAGAGGCACTTGTTGTTCGTGTTTCGCTGTGGATTTCTCTTGTTACTCTTAGTGGTTGCCGCCCCTAGATAGCTTGGAGCAGCGAGGATCATTGAGCGGAGAGTGGTGATTGTCTCCAGCTCCGATCGTGGTGATTGTGAGGGGTTCTTGACCTTTCCCTAGCGGAGAGCCAAAAGGTACTCTAGTGGATTGCTCGTGGCTTGTGTGATCCTCATCTTGTGTTGGTTGTGCGGCACCCTATTGAGGGTTTGACGTGTGAAGCCAATTAGCGCGTGAACCTCCAAGTGAGTGAATCGCCACAATGAGGACTAGCTTGCTGGCAAGCAAGTGAACCTCGGTAAAAATAATTGTGTTCATCATTGATTCCGAGGTGATTGGTCTTCATTGTTATTCATCCTTGTGATTGATTGGTTCCTTCATCTATATGGTGGTATAACCTTCTTGATCACTCTCTTTACATTACCGCAAACTAGTTGTCAAGCTCTTTAGTGTAGCTAGTTGTGAGAGCTTGTTTGCTTGGTTGGTGTGGCTCTTTAGTTAGCCTTTGAGAGCACACTAACATAGAGTAGTGTCATAGCTATTGTGTGAATAGATACTATCTAAACTAGAATTGTGGTAGGTGGCTTGTATTTTGAGTAGGCTAGCGCAACACTTGCTTCGCCTCATAATTGTCTAACTACTTTGTTAAGTGTTGTTGTAGAAATTTTATTAGGCTATTCACCCCCCTCTAGCCATTAGGACCTTTCAATTGGTATCAGAGCTGAGGTCACCGTGATTTGAGGCTTAACAACCTTTGGTGTAAAAATGGCTCAAATCAATAACACCAAGAAGCCACCCTAATTTGATGGCACAAATTATCCTTATTGGAAGTCAAATATGACCACACACATCAAGTCAATCAATAGAAAGGTGTGGAAGGTGGTAGAAACCAAAATTGAGATTGAAGATTCAGAGAATCCCACTGCGTCCGAAGAAGTGCTTCTCCAAAACAATGACATTGCTCTAAGTGCTATTCATGATGCAATTGATGAAAGAACATTTGAGCAAATCAAGAATATTGAGATGGCACATGAAGCTTGGAAGAAGTTGGAAGAATCTTTTGAGGGCACTCAAGCCGTAAAGGGTGCTAAGGCATACATCCTCAAAGAGAAGTTTGCAAGCTTCAATATGAAGGAGGATGAGAGTGTGCCGAAGATGTTCCATAGGCTTCAAGTGCTTGTCAATGATCTTAAAGCACTTGGTGAAGAAGTGAAGGACAAGGACTTTTCCCACAAGTTCTTGAGATGCTTACCTTCAAGATTTGGTGCATTGGTCACCATTCTAGTGAGAAGCGGTTTGGACACCATGACACCAAACCAAGTATTGGGAGATATAATGACCGATGATACTTATAGAGATGATGATGAGAAGGAAGAAAAGGAGAAGAAAGATGAGAAGAAGGATGACAAGAAGAAGAGCATGGCATTCAAAGCCACATCATCCAAGGGCAAAGCTAAGCAAGAAACATCAAGTGAAGAAGATGAATCTTGGGATGATGATGATGATGATGATGAGAAGATGGCTCTCTTTGTCAAGAGATTTGGCAAGTTCATGGTGAAGAAGGGCTATCATGCTAGAAGAAAGAAGTCTTCATCCAAGAACAAAGAAGAGTCAAGAAGGTGCTTCAAGTGTGGAAGCAAAGATCATCTTGTTGCTCAATGCCCATACAATAGCGACAATGATGATGACAACAAGAAGAACAAGAAGAAGGACAAGAAGGAAAAGAAAGAGAAGAAGGACAAGATGGCATTCAAGAAGAAGAAGGGCGGTTCATATGTAGTCACTTGGGATAGTGATGCTTCCTCAAGTGATGATGATGATGATAGTGATGATAACAAGACCACCAAGAAGAAGGTTCTTGCAAGCATTGCTATTAATGAGAAGCCCTCTCTCTTTGAATCTTCATCATGCTTCATGGCTAAGGCCACTAAGGTACAATCTTGTGATGATGAAAGTGATGAAGAACATGATGATGAAAATGAACATGAAAATGAAAATGAAAATGATAGTGATAGTGATAATGATGAACCCACTAAAGATGAACTATTTGACATGCTAGAAGATGCTAAAGAACACTTTGACATCAAGAGAAGGGAATGCAAATGCTTGCATAAGGAACTAGTAGCCCTTAAGCAAGCCTTTGATGAGCTCAATGCATCTCATGAGAGGCTAGAGGAAGCCCATGAGAAGCTTAGCAAAGCTCACAAAAAGCTTGAAAAGGCTCATTCATCTTTGCTTGATGAGCAAAATAAAAAGAAGCATGTTGAAACTTGCAATGTAGGTTTAACTTGTGATATAATTGATGAATCACTATCTATGCTTATCATTGTTGCTCCTACTAACCCTTCTTGTAGCACCTCCACTTCTACCTCATCTAGTAGTGATGGTCTCACTTGTGACACCTCACTAGTGGTTGAGAATGAGAACCTCAAGAAGGAGGTCAATAAGCTCACTCACACCTTAGCTAAAGCTTATGGTGGTGAGGACCGCTTGCTTATGTGCTTGGGTAGCCAAAGAGCTTCTCTCTACAAAGAGGGATTGGGCTACACCCCCAAGAAAAGCAAAGTGGCCTTTGCTCCTCATAAGACTAGTTTTGTGAAGAACAATGGTCGGTTTTGCACTAGTTGCAAGCAAGTGGGTCATAAGGAGCATGAATGCAAAAACAAAAGCAAAAATGCTAATGTATCCTTCATAAAGCTTGATTCATGCTATATGCTTACTAAGGGTACAAATGGTGTGAAGGCTAAGTTCATTGGTAAACCATGGATGGGCTCAAAGAAGAAAGCCATTTGGGTACCAAAGAGCTTAGTGACTAACCTTCAAGGACCCAAGCAAGTTTGGGTACCTAAAAAGAATTTATCTTCTTTTGTAGGTTAATTACAAAGCCGGAGGAAGACATTGGGTTCTTGATAGTGGGTGCACTCAACACATGACTAGTGATGCAAGAATGTTCAACTCAATCAACACTGTGGGGGTATTAACCCCTATACCCTTACGGCTAGGCTTGGGCCAGCCCGGATCAGTGGGTTCGGTCCACCAAAAGACGACGCGTGGCTCGGCCAACCTGTTCGGAGTCCCGCGTAAGGAGTCAAGACGGATTTGGCGATCAAGCAAGATCCTGATCGGTTAGAATAGGAATCCTTATCCGGCCACATATGGCAATTGTAATAGGCTAGGATTAGTTTCCAGATCTGTAACCCTGCCCCCCGAACTATATAAGGCGGGCAGGGGACCCCTCTGAAAAACATCTCTCATTGACATACAGCAATACAAATCAGACGCAGGACGTAGGTATTACGCCTTCTTGGCGGCCGAACCTAGATAAAACCTCGTGTCTGTCTTGCGTCACCGTCTTGTTTGGGTTTTGTGCATCTGTCTGCTGATAATCTACTACCTTGGGCATACCCCTAGGTAGACTGCCGACCATATTTCATCGACAGTGGCGCGCCAGGTAGGGGTCCCCTCTAGGGGTTATCCCCTTTAGGGGTTGTGCGTGCTGATCTTTCGGCGAGCCAGATGGCGATTTTCTTCATCAACATCATCCACGGCGACTGCTTCCCGAAGTAGACATCCGTCAACAACAATTTCCATGACAACTCGGCGATATCTTCGCGTGCGACATCTTCGTGATGGAATCAATCTGCTACTACAACATCTTGGCGATGGACAATCTGCGACATCCTTCAACAACGACCCACGATGACCTACAGCGGGGCTTGTTGTGCTTCCTGCGTCTGCCGCACATGCAGATCAGATCGGCATGTACCAGCTCAAGAAGCGGCGTACAACTCTCCGACCTCGCTAGCACCATGTATGTCAGGGAAGGTCTCAGCCCATCACGGCAACACCACCTGATGGATTTTTGGGCAACGCCGTGTCGTTGAGATGCAAGCAAGGAAGATGTGGATTTGCATGTACACGTACAAACCAGAAGCCCATACAATCTACATGCCCATGCAAGGAGCGATGCATATTCATGTGATCTAAAAGCTAAGTCACGACTTTTCTTTTGGTTAAATATTTTTATGTATCTCTAGATATATGTGCACCTGCCTTTTATTGCTAACAGCAGTGATGCAATCATCGTCGTATATGGATATATGTGCACGTGTGTACATCCGTTGGAGCATTCAGAAGCAAGACGTCCACTCATGTCGAGCCATCTCCGAGCCACGTCGACCATGTCCCGAGCGGCTCTGCCGAGCTCTGACCACCAGACCATGTTGACCACGTCCCGAGCGGCTCCGTCGAGCTCCGACCACCTCGACCACTAGACCACGTCGCAATGATGATCGTCATGAAGAACGGCACTATGACAACTGCAACCACCGTCAGAACAGGTCGAAAAGTACGAGGATTGGACAACTTTATCGCCATCGACTAGATTTCTATCCAAAGATAAGTACACTTCTAATATTTATATTTAATATAATTTTCATTACGACATTTCTTCACAACGTTCTTGTCATGATTATTCTTCAAATAACGTTTGTACATGTATACAATCTTAAATATAACATACATCTATACTTAATGCAAATCCTCGACCAGTCATGTTGACGCTCAATGTCTCTAGAAAAGGCCCTATCTTCGGCTCCTCCCTACACATGCACGAGCATCTGCCCTCTGCGTTATGGGTGGTCGGCAGTGGCTCCTTAGCGACACTTTGTTCATCCTACACGTGCACGGGCTCCGCGCCCCACGTTATGGTTAACGGGCTAGCTAGGGCTGGAGACTCAGCTACATACTAACTGGTCGGGCAATTTATATTAAGTATAAACATAAACCTCACATTAACACTGATGTTTACAAAGCACCAACTGCTTTATCACATCATGCTCATGACTGCTGAGCGTTATTTCTTCATCGCTGATTTTTTCTCCATAAATTATTATTTTGTACATCATGTACTACCATTCTACAGATTTATATTGCAGGAATTTCGAGCTATTTTCGGGGACTTCGTCGCTCGCTTCTCGACCTACGCTTGAGGACTGCCTCGATCACTCTCCGACCACGGCTCGGGGACTTCGTCGCTCGCTCCTCGACCAGTGCTCGAGGACTGCCTCGATCACTCTCCGACCACAGCTCGGGGACTTCGTCGCTCGCTCCTCAACCTATGCTCGGGGACTGCCTCGACCACTCTCCGACCACGGCTCGGGGACTTTGCGTCTCGACTACATGTGACTGGCAACTCACATACAGTTGGGATATTTTTTCTCACTTAGACCTTGCTACAAGGCTTATACTTTGCCTTCCAGCAAGCTCGGGGACTACATCGGTACGATGCACCTGCCGGTGCATCTTGTATCGCCTGTACGATGATTGGATTCTCAACTTAACTGGGAATTCTTTTTAGACCCTGGCACCACGTGCCTACATCACCTACTACCAGGATCGGGGACTAAGTGGGCACACTTCACCTTGCGGTGAATGTGCTCGCTCTGATGGTTCAAACACCTCCGATTCTACAAGGACGATGGTGTCTCTTTTTGACTCAGAGTCAAAGTGGGCACACTTCGAGGGAAATATTTTTCAAATTTTATCTTGAGCCCCTTACATCCTTCTAGCAAGCTCAAGACAACGCTACTCGAAGGATACAAGGTGCTCGGGGACTAGCTGTGGGGGTATGGCCCCCGGTATCCTCAAGACAAGACATGGGCTGCACCATCAGAGGTGGCCCGACCCATAAGATCGAGGCGTGCACGGCAAGATTACAAGTTGTACTAGATATTGTAATAGTACCAAATAGGATACTTTACTTGTAACCCTCCTCCTCCAGACTATATAAGGAGAGGCAGGGGTCCCCCTCAGGGGACATCTCCAACAGACCTCAATCAATATAGAATAATGAGACACAGGACGTAGGTATTACGCTAATACAACGGCCGAACCTGTATAAATCTTGTGTCTTGTGCCTCTGTAACCATTTGGTTCCTGATTACACGCACCATCTACCAACAATCTACCACCACGGGCACCCCCCTCGGTGGACTGTCGACCATATTTTGTTGATAGTGGCGCGCCAGGTAGGGATATATCGCCAGACCACTCCGTGCTCGGGATATATGCATGCATCGTGTACGGGTATATGTATGCAAACATCATGGTCATGCAAGCAAACAAGGAGCCATCGTGCTATGTTACAGAACCATGGCGGACGCTGCAACTACGAAGACGACTACGCCACCCTTTCAATGGCAATGATGGTTATGATAGTATCACATTTGGTGACAATGGTAAAGGCAAGGTCAAAGGGCTTGGTAAGATTGCAATATCCAATGACATGAGCATATCCAATGTGTTGCTAGTTGAGAGCTTGAATTTCAATTTGCTATCCGTGGCTCAATTGTGTGATCTTGGATTCAAATGCATATTTGGGGTAGATGATGTAGAGATCATAAGTGTAGATGGCTCTAACTTGATCTTCAAAGGCTTTAGATATGAGAATCTATACTTGGTTGATTTCAATGCTAGTGAAGCTATATTATCTACATGCTTGTTCACTAAGTCTAGCATGGGTTGGTTATGGCATAGAAGGCTTGGTCATATTGGAATGAAACAATTGAATAGATTGGTCAAGCATGACTTAGTTAAAGGCTTGAAAGATGTTGTGTTTGAAAAGGATAAGCTTTGTAGCTCTTGTCAAGCCGGCAAACAAGTTGGAAACACCCATCCTAAGAAAAGCATGATGAGCACTAGTAAAACATTTGAGTTATTGCACATGGATTTGTTTGGGCCAACACAATACACTAGCATCGGTGGTAATAAATATGGCTTTGTGATAGTGGATGATTACATTAGATACACATGGGTATTCTTTCTAGTGGACAAAAGTGATGTGTTTGCAACATTCAAATCATTTGTCAAGGGCATTCACAATGAGTTTGAAACAACCATCAAGAGACTTAGAAGTGACAATGGTAGTGAGTTCAAGAACACTAGAATTGATGAGTTGTGTGATGAATTTGGAGTTAGACATCAATTCTCGGCCAAGTACACTCCACAATCAAATGGCCTTGTTGAGAGGAAGAATAGAACACTCATTGATATGGCAAGGACTATGCTTAGTGAGTACAATGTGAGTCAATCCTTTTGGGCCGAAGCTATCAACATGGCTTGCTATTGTAGCAACCGTCTCTATTGTCACCCATTGAAAGAGAAGACACCATATGAGCTCTTGAATGGTAGAAAGCCCAACATTGCATATTTTCGGGTCTTTGGTTGCAAATGCTATATCTTGAAGAAATGCACTAGATTGGGCAAGTTTGACAAGAAATGTGATGAAGGATTCCTATTTGGCTATTTCACTGCAAGCAAAGCATATAGAGTTTGGAATTTTGATAGTGGTACTCTTGAGGAAGTTCATGATGTTGAATTTGATGAAACCAAGGGTTCACAAGTAGAGAATGAGAACTTGGAAAATGTTAGAGGCATTCAACTTTCAAATGCCATGAAGACCATGGATATTGGTGAATTGAGGCCTAGGCAAGTGAATGATGATGAAGATGATCAAGTGCAAGTGCTCTCTAACTCAAATGTGCAAGATGATACAAATTAAGTTAGTACAAGTGGCCCTCATGACAATGAACAAGATCAAGTAGCTAGTACATCATCTCAACCCAATGATCAAGCAAGTGCAAGCAATCAAGTTCCAATCCTCCAACCAACCAATATTGTAAGAAATCATCCATTGGACACTATCATTGGTGATATTTCAAGAGGTGTACAAACAAGATCAAGATTGGCATCATTTTGTGAACACTTCTTATTTATGTCATCCATTGAACCAAAGAAGATAGATGAAGCATTGAAGGATGTTGTTTGGGTAAATGCTATGCATGAAGAGTTGAATAATTTCACAAGAAATCAAGTATGGGAGTTAGTAGAAAGACCAAAGGGACACAATGTGATTGGAACTAAATGGGTCTTTAGAAACAAGCAAGATCAAGATGGGATAGTAGTAAGGAACAAAGCAAGATTAGTAGCACAAGTCTATACACAAGTTGAAGGTCTTGACTTTGGAGAAATATATGCCCCGGTTGCTAGATTGGAAGCAATAAAAATCTTGCTAGCCTATGCTTGTGCCCACAACATCAAGCTCTATCAAATGGATGTTAAGAGTGCATTTCTCAATGGCTACATCAATGAAGAAGTATATGTTGAGCAACCTCCCGGTTTTGAAGATGATAAGAAACCCAACCATGTATACAAGTTGAAGAAAGCATTGTATGGCTTGAAGCAAGCACCTAGAGCATGGTATGAGAGATTGAGGGATTTTCTACTCTCTAAAGGGTTCACAATGGGCAAGGTTGACACCACTCTTTTCATCAAGAAGATTGGAAAAGATCTATTTGTATTGCAAATCTATGTTGAGGATATCATATTTGGATCAACCAATCAATACTTTTGTGATGAATTTGGAAAGATGATGGCTAATGAGTTTGAGATGTCCATGATCGGAGAGTTGAGTTACTTCCTTGGTCTTCAAATCAAGCAATTGAAGAATGGTACTTTTGTAAGTCAAGGCAAGTATATCAAGGACATGATCAAGAAATTTGGCATGTGTGATAGCAAAGTCATTAGCACACCAATGGGAACCAATGGCAACTTGGATAGTGATGCAAGTGGAAATATGGTGGATCAAAAGTTATATCGGTCTATGATTGGAAGCCTACTCTATGTGACCGCATCAAGGCCGGATGTCATGTTTAGTGTGTGCATGTGTGCAAGATTTTAAGCCTCACCAAGAGAAAGTCATTTGAAGGCTACAAAGAGGATATTGAGGTACTTAAAGCATACACCAAATGTTGGTTTGTGGTATCCTAAAGGAGCAAAGTTTGAGCTAGTTGGTTACTCCGACTCGGATTATGCGGGATGCAAGGTTGAAAGGAAGAGCACCTCGGGCACATGTCAATTGTTGGGAAGATCACTTGTTTCATGGTCATCAAAGAAGCAAATTAGTGTTGCATTATCAACCGCCGAAGCTGAATACATATCCGCCGGTAGTTGTTGTGCACAAGTACTTTGGATGAAGGCCACTTTGAGTGACTTTGGAATCAAGTTCAAGAAAGTGCCATTGCTATGTGACAATGAGAGTGCAATCAAGTTGACCAACAATCCGGTTCAACACGCAAGAACAAAGCACATTGATGTCCGCTACCATTTCATAAGAGATCACCAACAAAAGGGGACATTTGCATTGAGAGTGTAGGCACCGAAGATCAACTTGCCGACATATTCACCAAGCCATTGGATGAGAAAAGGTTTTGCAAGCTAAGGAATGAGTTGAACATATTGGATTTCTCAAATATGTGTTGATGCACCTCCCCACTTATATGACATGCCTCTCCTTTGAGCAATCCAAGGTAAAAGTTGGTTGGCATGGCATACATCCTTGCTAAGGACTTGTTTAGTGCATCTAGACATCTTTCATGTTTAATAGGCTCATTCATGAAAATCAAATGAATTTGATGATTGTATGGTACCACTATTGCTTCTATGCTTATTTTGATCTAGTGGTAGCATATGATATGTTTGTGGGCTTGTAAACCTAGTGTTTAATCTAGAAAATGAGCTCTAAGTGTTTAACTCAACATGGTACAAGATAACCCTTATTTGGAGGTGTGAAGAAGCTTATCCTTGGATCAAACCGAGTTAAATATCTTCGGCAAATGATCTAGATTGGACCAAAATTGTGGGAATATGATCCTCACCCCATTGATTGACATTGATAATCCTAACCTATCTACTTTTAAACCTTTGTGGTCATTGATGACAAAGGGGGAGAAATAGTGCACAAAGATAGTAAATAGACACCAAAGGGGAGAATTTGACATAGGGGGAGAGATATGACAAAGGAAAGGAATCAATTAAAATTTTAAAATTTTGAGCACACAAGTAGGGGGAGCAAGCTCATGAACTTGTATGGTGCATTTGAATGTGCATTTCATATGTTTGCTTGCATGGCACAAGTTTTAAATTTCGATATCCATGCTTGTGTGGTGTATGCTAGTTGTAGGTTTGAATGATGAAATGAAAAAACTAGTATGCATAGGTTATATAGTGATTTCATTTTCAAAGTGTTGTTTCCAAGTGGTATCAAGCTAACCATGATGCTAAGGATGGTATAATGGTGCACTCTGATTGGTATCACGCTTCAAAGGTCCATCTTTTATACCTTAGCATCATTTGGTAGACATTGACTCCTATATTTCCTATCCAAGCATATATGCAAGTTACAATCCAAACTCTTAGCACATATGTAGGGGGAGCAATTGCTACCATATGGAGTTTATGAAACTTGTCCATATCCTTTTACACATGGTAAATATGCTTGGGCAAGCAACATGGATTCAATTGAATTTCAATTCATATCTTTGTGAAAGGGTTGTCATCAATTACCAAAAAGGGAGAGATTGAAAGCTCTAGTTTGGTTTTAGTGAATTGATGAAACCCTAAGTGCTAACCTAGTTTATCAAGTGATCATGATATAGGTAGCACACTCCAAGTGGTCAAGCAAATGAAGATCATAACATGATGATGGTGATGCCATGGTGATGATCAAGTGCTCGAACTTGGAAAGAAGAAAGAGAAAAACAAAAGGCTCAAGGCAAAGGTATAAATTGTAGGAGCCATTTTGTTTTGGTGATCAAGACACTTAGTGAGTGTGATCACGTTTAGGATCGATAGCCGTACTATTAAGAGGGGTGAAACTCGTATCGGAATGCGATTATCAAAGTGCCACTAGATGCTCTAACTCATTGCATATGCATTTAGGATCTAGTGGAGTGCTAACACCCTTGAAAATATTTGTGAAAATATGCTAACACATGTGCACAAGGTGATACACTTGGTGGTTGGCACATTTGATCAAGGGTGGTGAAGTTTAGGTGCAAGGATAAGTAACTCCACCGACGGAGTGTCCACCCGTAGAGTGCGGACAGTCCGACGGTGCCACCGGTGCCCTAGACAGAAAAGACGGAGGTCACTGGGAGTGACCAGACGCTGGCCACGGTTGGACCGGCACGTCCGGTCAGATGTATCAGCGAAGACACTGGCGTCGATCAAATGACCGGACGCTGGGTCACTCTGCAACCGGACGCTGGCAGGGTGCGTCTGGTCAGTGCTGACATACACTGATGTGAGGCACACAGAGGAGACGTTGAATGACTGGACGCTGGGTGAGTCCGATCAGGCATGACCGGACGCGTCCGGTCGTGAAAATTCGTGTTTGGAACCTTACTGGAAATGACCGGACGCTGAGGTCCAGCGTTCGGTCACTTTCTAACTGATGCATCCGGTCAACTGATGACCATTGAAATCTAATGAACAGTATTTGAAGCAGGGGACATGTGGTGTGAATCACGTGACCAGACGCTGAGGGCCAGTGTCCGGTCGATTGGACTGGAGCGTCCGGTCACCCCGCGTTGTGCCTAGTGAAAGGGTACAACGGCTCTATTTCATGGGGGCTTCTATTTAAGCCCCATGGCCGGTTGAAGCTCATACCTTTGGCCATTTTCATTGACATAGCAACCTTGTGAGCTTAGCCAAAGCCCTCCCACTCATCTCCATCATTGATTCATCATCTTTGTGAGATTGGGAGAAAATCCAAGTGCATTGCTTGAGTGTTTGCATCTAGAGGCACTTGTTGTTCGTGTTTCGCTGTGGGTTTCGCTTGTTACTCTTGGTGGTTGCTGCCACCTAGATGGCTTGGAGCAGCGAGGATTGTCGAGCGGATGTTGGTGAGTGTCTCTGGCTCCGATCGTGGTGATTGTGAGGGGTTCTTGACCTTTCCCCAGCGGAGAGCCAAAAGGTACTCTAGTGGATTGCTCGTGGCTTATGTGATCCTCATCTTGTGTTGGTTGTGCGGCACCCTATTGAGGGTTTGGCGTGTGAAGCCAATTAGCTCGTGAACCTCCAAGTGAGTGAATCGCCACAATGAGGACTAGCTTGCCGGCAAGCAAGTGAACCTCGGTAAAAATCATTGTGTTCATCATTGATTCCGAGGTGATTGGTCTTCATTGTTATTCATCCTTGTGATTGATTGGTTCCTTCATCTACACGGCGGTATAACCTTCTTGATCACTCTCTTTACATTACCACAAACTAGTTGTCAAGCTCTTTAGTGTAGCTAGTTGTGAGAGCTTGTTTGCTTGGTTGGTGTGGCTCTTTAGTTAGCCTTTGAGAGCACACTAACATAGAGTAGTGTCATAGCTATTGTGTGAATAGATACTATCTAAACTAGAATTGTGGTAGGTGGCTTGCATTTTGAGTAGGCTAGCACAACATTTGCTTCGCCTCATAATTGTGTAACTACTTTGCTAAGTGTTGTTGTAGAAATTTTATTAGGCTATTCACCCCCCTCTAGCCATTAGGACCTTTCAGCTTGTCATCTCAATAAATCTCATTAGGTCTCTAATTGCATGGTCATTATCACCAAAACCCATAATTAGGGCTTGATTGCACTTTCAATCTCAAGCTCGCCCAAGCAGAAGCCCCTAGCCAGAAGACCACACTTGCCAACTAGGGTCGCTAGGATTGCAGCGCAACCATTGGCTCACATCCCCACCTCCAAATGGGGAGAAGTCCTGCTTATGAAGAAGATGGGGGTGCCTCCATCAATGGCTCCCATAATGCCGACCATGAAGAGGGCGTATCAGGCCATATTCTCTGGTAACTTGATGGACTCCTAGATCGAGGCACTAGACGAGCTGTTCCTAGCCGCGAACTGCAAGGCTGGTCGAGCTCCTCGCCGTGCAACACTGGTGGCCGCATAATGCGTGCCTGCCATGCATGGACGTCAACCTCCACATACATAATATGACTATCATGTCATGGAACGTGCGTGGGCTAAACAATAGGGCTCGTAGGGACACAGTTCGCACTCTGGTCGACGACGTACATCCTAGTATAACGTGCCTACAGGAAACCAAACTTGATGTGATCTAGCAGCACTTGATGTTCGCCAAGCTAGGAATGAACTTCTCTGAATTCGCTTATCTGTCTATGTTGAGCACTCGAGGGGGTATTCTGATTGCAGCAATGGAATCGAATTGTAGCATCTCCGATGTACACGTGGGGTGCTACTCGCTTACTGTTAGGGTGCGACCGATATCCCATGCGATCGACCAGGGCTCCTCCTAGTGGCTTTCATCTGTTTATGGGCCATAGGAAGACAGCGATAAGATCATCTTCCTAGAGGAACTAGAAGCTATTAGGGATGCCTCTCTAGGACCATGGCTGTGTGCGGTGACTTCAACATCATACTATCCGAGGCCGACAAGAACAACAGCCAGATAAACTAAGCAAACCTAGTGAGATTTTGTCGAACGGTGGTCGAACTGGAGCTGCAGGACCTTTATCTGCATGGAATTATCTGCATGAATGATGCTTCACATGGAGCAACGAACGTGAGCACCCAACCTTGTTGAGGATTGATCATGTACTGGTCTCAATTCAGTGGGATGAGTTGTTCCCCAACTCCCATCTATGTAGCCTTGCATCTGATGCTTCTAACCATTGCCCCTGGCTGCTACAAACAAACTTGGGAAGCATGTCCAAGGCTCGATTCCATTTCAAGATTTACTAGCCCAGGTGTGAGTACTATGAGCAAACAATCATAGTGGCTTGGAGTGGGCCCATTTTAGCCCATCGGTGCTACGTCGGCTTGATGCCTGGCTTTGTTCTCTCATCAAGGATTTGTAGCGGTGGTCAGGCACCAAGATTAGAGGGATCAGGGACCAGCTGCTCATGGCACGTGAGCTCATTCACCGGCTCAACATGGCCTAGGAATCCAGGTCATTCTCTAAAGCCGAAGCAGCCCTAAGGAAGCAAATGAAATTGCGATGCCTTGGCTTGTCCACCTTGGAGAGAACCATCACCAGACAACACTCACGGATCAGATACCTTAGTGAAGGAGATGCAAACACAGCCTACTTCCACCTAATTGCGAGAGGAAGGAAGTGACGCAACTACATCATGTCCCTCAATGTTGATGGCCACATCATTGCTGACCATGAGGGAATAGAAAAGGCAATGTTTGATCACTTCAACAGCGTGTTCAGCATGGTGATGAGTGGTGGCACCATGCTAAACTTTGATGCGTTGGGGATCCAAGTGATAAACCTTGACGACCTCGACATAGACATCAGCGCAGAAGAGACCTATGCAGTGATCAAAGAGTAACCAACCGATAGGGTATCCGGGCCTGATGGTTATACCGGCGTGTTCTACAAAATTGCATGGCCGATCATTAGGGATGAGGTCATGGCTGCCATTCAGTGTTTCACTCAAGGAGATTATAGAGGTCTTGATAGGCTGAACAATGCATTGATCATGCTACTGCCTAAGAAGGTGGGAGTGTCTTGCCCGGCTGATTTTAGACCAATCACGATGATCCATAGTTTCACGAAGTTGATCTCCAAGATCCTTGCGCTGAGGCTGGCACCTAAGCTCAATGGGTTGGTTGACCAGAACTAGAATGCTTGAGGATGATCCAAGATAACTTCAAGTACATCCAATGGGCTGCGGTTCTCATCAGGAAGAACAAGATCCCTATGCTCCTGCTAAAGCTAGACATCTCCAAGGCCTTTGACACACTTTCTTGGCCTTTCTTCTTGAAGTAATATGGGCAAGGGGGTTCGGTTAGAGGTGGTGCCAGTGGATTGCTGCACTCCTATCAATAGCATCATCTAGGATACTACTTAACGGTCACCAGGGTCCACCAATAAAGCACTTTAGAGGGGTGCGTCAGGGCAATTCCCTATCACCATTACTATTCATCATTGTAATGGATGTCTTGCATAGGATGATTGCCAAAGTAGGCCGAGATGGGGTGCTGCATCCGATGGCACCGTGAGAGGTCAAGTACCAATGCAGTCTATATGCGGATGATGTTATCCTCTTCATGAGACCATTGGTTCAAGAGGCAGCGGCTATGAAGGAAATTCTCAAAGTGTCCGGGGAAGCAACCGGCCTGATGACGAACCTAGCGAAGTGCTCGGTTACTCCGATCTATGGAGGCAACGACACATTACATGAGATCGTCACAATCCTAGGTTGCTAAGTGCAACAATTCCCCATTAGATATTTGGGGTTGCCACTTAGTATGAAGAAGCTACCCAAGGCTGAATACCACTCATTGGTTGAGGCCATCGCAAGGAAGATGCCAAACTATAACACCCTCGGTGTTACGCCCTAAATAAACTACTAAATCGTGTCATGAGCATCATGTTTATGTGATAATGTATGTGATGGAATGTGTACATAACATTTTTGTAACTTCAGATGATCAATAAAAATGTTAAATGATAAGCTATTCCATAACTCATATGTATCAATTAGGTTTAAAATTATTTTTTATTGAACAAAAATGCTATAGAACATATATGCGACACTAAATAAAGTTTGGAATATGAACTTTGTAGATGACAATGAAATACTTGCCGTGGAAAAATAATAGTGCTAGCCAACATTTCTAATAGCCTAGAAATGCAACTTGGAATCAAATTCAGCTCATAGACTCAGAAGATTTTAAAGTATGTAGATAGCTAGACAATGCCATATTTGGCAATTTATTTTGTGAAATTGGGCTAAGAATAGGTGTTATGTTTTAGCTCAGTTTGGTAGTCTCATATGCCATCTTGAGCATGGTGAAGATGGTTTAGGTCTAGAAGCAACCGTTTAGTTGCTATAGGTGCTTTAAAATGCGTGCACGACATGTTCTTGGGTTGGCTGGGTGGACACGGTGACCACACTCGGGTGCACACCGTCACTACACTGGTTGCTTGCATGAGCATGCTCTACCATGCATGGCCGGCCGTGGCTGCCTCTAGCCTGGTCGCCACTAGCCTCTACCACGCGGAGCCGCTGCTACTGCTTGCGTGGCCGTGTGGTGCTACTGGCTGTCCCGATGTGCTGCCGCACTACTGACCCACCCACACCACGACACAGACGCTGCCAGTGCCGTCGCCTCACTGCCATGTCCATGCTTCTCTCTGCACCTCTACGCCACTGTTGGCCCTGTTTGAGGCCGCCACTGCTGTGCGCACGCAGCCGTGCTCGCCACCGCCTTGCCATTTTATGGCGCTGCACCACGCTGGCCATGGATGGTCGAGGACGCACACGCTTGTCCTTTGTGTTTGTGAGCATGCCTTCCTGGCCGCACCGAGCATGTCCCGCCAAGGCAAGGCCATGTTGTGCCACCTACCGGCCCGTCTCTCTCTCTACTACCACCATCGGAGTCGCCCCCCACGCATTTGACCAGCGAGTGGTCATCTGCTTTCAATTCCGTACGCTTGTGTCTCCACCATCAAGTCCTCTTACTGCCAGACCCCACCCTGCCTTGAATGGCGCCCGATCGAGCTCCAATTTGGTGTTTTCCCACCACCGTGCTGATAAGGCCACGTCCGACCGTGGACGAGGGCAACCCTCCAACCATCCCTCCCGAGCTAATTAACCTGCACCACTAGTTTCGCCTTGCCTCGCTCTCCACCTTGCGCATGCCAGTGGAACCGCTATTGCCTCCCCGTCACCGCTGACATGACCGTGCCACCATGGTGTGCCACCACATGGCTCGGCCGCACATGGCCACACCTCCTCCACCATTCTCCACCCCAACCGTCACCTCGGCTAGGTCCATGGTAGTCTACTGATGCTCCCTCGCTAGCCAGTTAGGTTCTTAGGTGCTCTGGATCGCCAAGACAGTTGTGTCGCCGCCATGGATGGTCGCGCATCGCTGTAGCTCGCTCCAGCACATCCTGCTACCCCACATTGCTTCTTGGTGTAGGCGGTTGGACCATAGTTGAAGGTTGGCCCGACCGATGGGCCAACGCGAGCCTCCGGTGGCTGGCATGGTCACACCGTGTCATCGCCCACCGCGCCGCCGTGCGCTGAGTCACTGGGGGTGCGCGCGAGTGAATTAGGAAAAAGTCTAGGGGTTAAGTGAGAAGGTCTGAGAGAGGAGAAAATAGTGTTAGTACTTAGTTGTAAATTGGGATAAGTTCGGGGTCTCTTTTGCAAAATTGCCAATGCGTGCGGTACTCCCCCGCCGTGGGCCGGCCTCACGTGGGCCACGCTAGCGGGCCATGCGGAAGATTTAGTTTTCTTTTTTCATAAGGAATTAGCAATGATTTTCTAATTTAATTTTGAGCTGATCTTTGGTAAATCATATAAAATCATTTAGGTGTCCAAAAATCGTGAAATAAATTTTGTTAGGTTTCTAAAATTATGCTATATCGGTTAGTGTATTTAGTTCATGTTTATACGTGTTGACATTAGGATCTATTAAATCATTTGAGGATGTTTAATAATATTAAGTTAATTATTGTAGGAATTTTTGTGGTAAATTGATGATAGCTTTTGTCCTAAAAATTTTATAGTAGCTTCATTGTATTATTATGTGCTCACTATAATTTTTGTAGTCTTAGAATAGACTAAGCATTAGGTAGTTAAATGCTCTTTGTTTCAATATACATTATGTCATTAGTAGAAATAAAGATATACCCTTAAATTGCACAACTGAGTGTTTGTTAGTTGAATCCAACACCTTGCTTGATGAAGATGATAGATAGCTTAGTATCTTAGTCATTAGAGCTAGTTTAATAGCTTGGTATGTGCATTCTTAGTTTAAGAGTTGCTATTGCCTGAATGCTAAGTGTTGCATCATCATCACATGCATGTAGAGAACGAGTTGGCGGAGATCGTGACCACCAGCGATCACGAGTTTAAGGAGATCGTCGAGGAGTACGAGGAGGAGATTCTCATGTAGGAGGAGGTCCCAGAGCCACCATTGACTGACTCAGCTGACACCGTGCCTGCCCAAGGCAAGCCTCGGTGCATAACCTCTATTTTATAATTCACCGTATATATATGTGTTGTGCATTACGTTATAGGAATTTTATGGAAATCACATGCATAAATATACCTATACTACGAGTCTTACTAGTGTAGGTTTGAGTAGATGCTATGCTTAGGTCATCGATAGCATGAGTAACCTGTCGTTGCTCATAATAGGGGATTATTATTACTCTCATAATAAAATGATGAAAGGAAAAATAGAGACAGGACAGGGATATGGTATGGGTATTGGTGGGTTTAACAGGTTGTGTCCTATGGCCAACGGGGCTTAGTTTGGTTACACTGTTTTCCCTATTCGTGTCCATTAAGGATCGTCCATTACTGTGGATGGTAGTCAGGTCACAGACTTATTATCCTGAGCACATACTTGCTTATGGGAACGGGAAGGCTCGTTATGCTCTTGTCGTGGGTTTTGGCTCTTTCTGGATGGACTGATTGGAGGCAGGGAAAGGTGGAGGTCTAAGCACCATGTTGAGACCGGGTCTCAAGTGTGGGGGCTTGGAGTCCAAGTTTGGACGGGGATGTAACACCTCTGGTGTTACGAGCTCACTTAGCACCTAGGTTAGACCTAAGAGAAATCAGCCAATAAATTTTGGGTTTTAAAACACACATGGAATGACGAGCGAGTCTTATGTGGTTCACTTTGATGGACTAAACTAAATATCTGAGTTAATTCATGAGTGCGCAAAAGTATTTCAAAATGTTCGATAATGATTCTAGCAAGTAAATGGCGAATGGCTTGTTTTGTTGGATTGAGCATGAAAACAATTTTTATAAACAAAAATAAAATATAACTTGTAATTAGAACTTAAATAAAAATTTGAAGTGCAAGTTAGTAGATGAAAATGCAACTGTTGATTTGGTGAATAGGTGTTGTTTTGTGGTATTTCTGATAGCTCAAAGATCAAATTTCGTTAGGTCGGCAAGTGCTTGAATTTTTGTTTAAAAGTATTATTCATGGTGAGTTATATTGAACTAACTAGTTAAGTAGTTCTTAGATGTTTTGTTTCTACACGTTAGTATGACCTGTGGACTAGTGTATGGAATGCCTAGTGGTTGAACTTAATTAAGTTTAGGCATACTAAAAATGTCGGCAAAAGCGCTAGTAAATGTTAGTTCAAACTAAAACCTTTAATTTTCTAAGTTTAGAAAGGTAGTAGACAATGTTGTTTTGGCAATTAAATTCTAGCTAAAATACTTAAACACTAGCTTCATGTAATTGTACCATTGATTGCGTCAAGGTGAGTACGTGAGTATGGTATAGGTTGTAGTTGCGATGGGAGTCACGTTGCGCTCATGAAAATTTGCCCGAACTCCTTAGAACGCGCTATAACCATGTCGTTAGCACTCCGTTCGTGAATTGGGGTTCTGGGGTGATGAGCTCATCATGGCATACTTGTGTCCTTTCCCCTACTTATTCGCTGATCACTCCAATTGCTTTGCTGGATAGCTGGTGGTGTGGACTGTAGGTTTGTGCAATTGGTTTAGCCTTAGTCGGGCTTTTAAGTGGTTTTTAATTCGCTTTAAATAGCGTGCACATCGTCATTTTTCAAATTTCGGTTTGTGTTCACGGTCACCATGCCATCGAGTGCTGGCCGGCTGTGGCCGCATGCGCCGTGGCATCGGTCGGTCTCGATCGGCTGTGACCCGGCTGACCGCCGCTGCCTGCCTTTGCCACGCGTCGTTGTTGCCTCGCTGCTGCATTGCTGAGTGCGCGTGCGCAGTCACGCTGAGCCATTGTGCCTACGTCGTGTCATGTCTCGTCATGCCATGCTCAGCCAGCACCACGCAAACCTACCGCACTTATGCACATCACGACAATGCGTGTTATGTGCGGCTGCTGCACGCTGTGTCGTTGCGCCTGCGCTGTTGCTATCTCATGATAGCGCTCACCTTAGCCGCACGCGCCGCATTCTGACCAGCGAATAAAGGCAGCTGAAAGCATCTAGGCCCCCTAGTTGGGTTTTAGTGATTAATGACAATACGTGATTACTGTGACTAACGTGTGTTTTGTAGAGGCAATTAAGTTAGGTCACGATAATGGAGATCGATTGGGCTATCATGGTGGTCATGCCCCTACGATGGAAATTGTTTTGGTTTTCAAAGGATGGATGACAAGGTTAAGGATGGATAAGTTCTAAGTGTCGTTTGGTGTTGAGGAGACACTTAGAGTAGTTTAGGACTTTGTTTTTCCTTTGGTCATACTATTAAGGGGGGTATGGATGCATAGCTTGACCTAGGTGAGTCTAGTGAGTTAGGTGTGGTGCACACTTGCTAAATCTAGCTCTAGGTAGCTCCTAAAAAGCCCTTAGATCCATTGGAGCAAACTTCATTCATGTATGATTGAGAGTTGGAAGTGAATGGAGGGTCAAATACTGACCGGATGCTAGTTCCGATGTGACCGGACGCTGGCGCAGAGTCCGGTCAGTTCATTTGATCAAGGTGATTTCATCTGGTGTGACCAGACACTCAAAGGTGAGTGACCGGACGCTGGGTGCCAAGGACCAATTGATTCCAGCAAGGTTCTAGATAGGGAAAATCATGATAGAATGTGTCCGGTCACAACTTTAACACTAGATTTCGGGGAGAACTGACCGGAGCATCCAGTCAACATGACCGGAGCGTCCGGTCACCCCGTAGAGGCACATAACGGTTTGTTTTGAACATGGGTTTATAAATACTTCCTCCATTCCTGTGAGGGGGCACTTTTGCTCATTCCAACAGCTGAGAAACACCCTTGAGAGTGCCAAGAAGAGCAAGGTCCTAGTGAGGTGATTGAGATTTGAGAATCCCAAAGAGAGACATCATTAGTGAAAGCAAGAGTAGCAAAGTGTGCATCCACCCTTCTCATTATGCTTGTTGTGGTCAAGTGAGAGTTCATGCTTGTTACTCTTGGTGATCGCCATCACCTAGACGACTTGGTGGTGATTGGGGGCTTGGTGATCATCTAGCGCTTGTGGATGATCCAAATCAAGTTGTGAGCGGTTGTGGGTGGTTCACCACGACGGAGTGTCGAAGAATCAACCTGTAGAGAGCACTTGATCCTTGCACGGATCAAGGGGGAGCTACACCCTTGCTACACCCTTGCACTTGATACCTTAGCAAAACATCGTCGCGTTCCTCCTTCTCTCTTTACTTTGTGCATTTACTTTGAGCAATTCAATTCTTGTCATTTACATTCATAGAATTGCCATGCTAGAGTAGGATTGGAACATAGGTTGCTAAACTTTTGTGTGATAGATCAATAGAAACACTTTCTAGGCATAAGGGGTTAATTGGGCTAACCGTAGGACTTAATTATTGCAAAGGAATTAGAATTAGCCCAATTCACCCCCCTCTTGGGCATCTTGATCCTTTCAATTGGTATCGGAGCCTCGTGCTCATGCATTTAGGCTTAACCGCCTAGAGAAAGATGTCTCATAGGGATGGACCTCCTATCTTTGAGGGGGATGGTTTCCATATTGGAAAATCCGCATGGAGGAATATCTAGAAACTCTAGAAGTTGGAATACTTAGAGCCGCCTCACAAGGTTTCCCAAAACCTCGGGATGCCACACACCTATAAGGCGATGAGGTGAATTACGAAAAATGGAATGCAAAGGCTCGAAACACCATCTTTAGAGACCTTTCCAAAGATGTGTTCAATCGGGTGAGGAACCACAAAGACATCCATGCACTATGGTCGGATATTTGTGTGCTCCATGAGGGAACAAAGAGCGAGCATGAGGAATGCTATCATCTTGTCATGAAAAAGCTAAATTCATTTGAAATGCTTCCTAAAGAGAGTGCTAATGAAATGTACTCATGCTTGAATGTTCTTGTAGAGGAAGTCAATGGGCTTGGATTCACTCAAATGCAACCATCCGAGATTGTAAGAAAGATCTTAAGTGTGCTCCCCATTGATAAATATGGGCATATTGTGACCGTGCTTCATCAAGGTGATCTTTCCACCCCTACACCAATACAAATCTTGGGAAAGATCAATGCTCATGAGATGTACATGCACATCACACCACAAGATGGCTCATCCTCTACTAAGAAGAAAGACAAGGACTTAGCATTCAAAGCTAGCCAAGAGAAGGGCAAAGCAAGGCTTGAGTATGAGAGCTCAAGTGATGATGAAATTGATGATGCAAGTCTTGCTCTCATGGTGAGAAGAACCGCCAAGATGCTAAAGAAGCTTAACAAGAGTGGCATCAAGTTTGATGGCAAGAAAAAGAAGTTCTTCACTAGCTCTAGAAGGAAGCCAATCTCGGAGATGGATTGCTACAATTGTGTAGAACTTGGTCATCTAGCACATCAATGCACAAAGCCCAAGAAAGACAAGTACAAGAACAAGTACAAGGGCAAAAAAGATGACTCAAGTAATGAAGAAGAAGATGAGAAGAAGAAAAACAAGCCATACAAGAAGAAGGAATTCCACAAGAAGAAGAAAAGTGGGAAGGCATACATCGTCGGTGATTGGCTCACGGACATTGATTCATCAAGTTGCTCATCCGATGATGATAGTGATAATTAGAAGGTGGCCGCCATTGTGATTGACTCTTCTTCATCTTCACCGACACCACCGCTATCATCCTCTACACACCTATGCCTTATGGCCAAGGGTGAACGAAAGGTATCAAATGATGATGATAGTAGTAGTGATGATCATGCTAACAATGATGATTTTGATAGTGATAGTGATGATGATGAATTTGAATCACCTTCATATGATGAACTTGTCAAATTGCTAAACAAATATACTAGGATCATTAGAAAGACTAGAGCTAAGAATGACAAGCTAGAAGCTAAGAATGATTCTCTTTTAGCTAAATGTGATATAGCCAAAAAGGCTAGTGTTGAGCTTAGAGAAGCAAAAGATGCTATATCATCCAAACTCAAGGAGCTCAAATCTTCTAAGAAAGAGCTTAAAGAAAAACATGATAAACTTGAGAGGATACATAATGAGCTCATCACTAGGCATAATATGCTAAAAGATGAATATACAACTCTCAAGATTAATCATGATAATCTTGTCATTGCTCAAGAATATTTATCCAATGAGCCACATGATGCTACTAACGATGTTGTTAAGATTGATATAGCTACATCATGTGACGATTTGATCATTGAGAGCATTGAGCAAAGTTCTAGTAGCAAGGGCAAGCAAGTGGTTGAGACCGATAATTATGATGAGTATGTCAAGCTCAAGAATGACAATGAAAAGCTAAAGAAAGATCTTGAAGAGCTCAAAACCACCAACACTATAGTGCTAGAAACTCTTGATCATGATGGTGACTTGATTCTTGAGAATGAGAAGCTCAAAGAAGAGAACAAGAAACTCAAGAAAGAGAAAAACAATGATGCACTCAAGGAAGAGAACAAGAAGCTCAAGTTGGAGAAAGAGCATCTCAAGATTGGATTGAGCAAGTTCACAAGAGGCAAGCATCTTTAAAGTGAGCTACTAATGAACACCATCATGAAGATGGATAGAAGTGGTATTAGGTACTTGGCAAACCAAGAGAAGAAGGCTCAAGCTCAACAACAACACAAGTCAAAGCCAAAGCTAAAGAGATGTTTTGAGTGTGGACAAGAAAGCCACTTTGCCCATGAGTGCCAAACTACACCACCACAACCCTTGCCCAAGCATGCTAGACCTTTTGCTTTCAATGCTCATTACATGCTTAGAAAGGATTCTAGTGGGAAGATGAAAGTCATGTTCTTAGGACCTCCCAACAAGAATAGGCCTAAGAAAATTTGGGTAGCAAAGTCACTTGTTGAGAAGGTGAAGGGCCCTCAACAAGTTTGGGTTCCTAAAGCTTGATCTCTTGTGTGTAGGTGAACTACAAGACCAGTGGAAGTCATTGGGTAATTGATAGTGGTTGCACACAACATATGATCATTGATCCTTGTATGTTCACCTCACTAGATGAAGAAGTAGATGGACAAGAAAGAATCACATTTAGAGATAATTCAAAGGGCAAGGTTAAAGGATTGGGCAAAGTGGCAATATCAAATGATCATTCAATCTCAAATGTGCTATATGTTGCTTTATTGAGCTTCAACTTGCTATCCGTTGGACAATTGTGTGATCTTGGCTTTCAATGTCTATTTACCGAGAAGGAAGTGGTTGTATCCAAGAAAGATGATGATCAAGTGATATTCAAGGGGCTTAGATACAACAACCTATATCTAGTGGATTTCACCTTCGAAGATGCTAACTTGAAGACATGCATATTCACCAAAACAACACTTGGGTGGATATGGCATAGAAGACTTGCTCATGTTGGGATGAGCTCACTCAAGAAGCTAATGAAGAATGATTTGGTGAGAGGGTTGAAGGATGTAAAGTTTGAAAAGGACAAGCTTTGTAGTGCATGTCAAGCTGGCAAACAAGTTGCAAACACTCATCCTACAAAAGCTTTCATATCAACAACAAGAGTGCTAGAGCTCCTTCACATGGATTTATTAGGACCAACAACATACAAGAGTTTGTGAGATAATCTTTATTGTCTTGTGATTGTTGATGACTACTCTAGATACACATGGGTGTTCTTCCTTCATGAAAAATCCGAAGTTGCATCATGCTTCAAGAAGTTTGCCAAGAGAGCACAAAATGAGTTTGAAGTGAAGCTCAAGAAGATTAGAAGCGACAATAGGAAAGAATTTGACAACGCAAACATTGAAGCCTATTGTGATAAAGTTGGGATCAAGCATGAGGTCTCCGCAACATATACTCCTCAACAAAATGGTGTAGTTGAAAGAAAGAACCAGACATTGATCACACTAGCAAGAACAATGCTTGATGAGTATAACACTCCCGAAGCTCTATGGGCGGAAGCTATCAACACCGCATGCTATGCATCCAACCGCCTATTTCTTCAAAAGTTTATTGGCAAGACACCTTATGAGTTGCTCAATGGGTAGAAGCTAGACGTCTCCTTCTTTAGGGTGTTTGGTTGCAAATGCTACATCTACAAGAAGCGGTAACACCTAGGGAAGTTTTAAAGATGTTGTGATATTGGTTTTCTTGTTGATTACTCATCAAAGTCCAAAGCATATAGAGTATTTAATCATGCCACTGGCTTGGTTGAAGAAACATATAATGTGGAATTTGATGAATCTAACGGCTCCCAAGGAGCACATGAGAATCTTAATGATGTAGGTGATGAACCATTGAGGGAGGCTATGAAGAACATTCCGATTGGAGACATCAAGCCTAATGATGATGAAGATTATGTACAAGTGATCAATCCTCCTTCTTCATCAAGTGTGCCACAAGATGGTGAAAAAGATGGGAGAGTAGATAATGAAGATACTCATGTCTCCCATGAGCAAATGGTGACACAAGCACAAGATGTTGATGCTCCACATCCTCCCCCTCAAGTGGTTGATAGAAGAAACTCACCTCTACTACAAGCTCATCCACAAGATCTCATCATAGAAAGTCCATCAAAGGGAGTAATGACTCGATCTCAAAAGCTTGCTTTATTTATTAAACATCACTCTTTTGTCTCTTGCTTTGAGCCTACTAAGGTAGAAGAAGCTCTTCAAGATCCGGATTGGATAAATACCATGCATGAAGAGTTGAGCAACTTCACCCGCAATGAAGTTTGGAATCTTAAAGAGCGACCAAAAGGTGCAAGAGTCATTGGAACAAAGTGGGTGTTCCGCAACAAGCAAGATGATCAAGGCATTATTGTGAGGAACAAGGCAAGACTAGTTGCAAAGGGGTTCTCTCAAGTTAAAGGTTTGGATTTTGGAGAGACCTTTGCACCGGTTGCAAGACTAGAAGCCATTCGTATCCTCCTTGCATATGCATCACATCATGAAATGAAACTATATCAAATGGATGTGAAAAGTGCATTTTTAAATGGCTTTATTAATGAACTAGTCTATGTTGATAAACCTCCTGGGTTTGAAGACCCTTATCCTAATCATGTTTATAGGTTGTCCAAGGTGCTATATGGGCTTAAGCAAGCCCAAGAGCTTGATATGAGCGCCTTCGTGATTTCCTCATTGAGAAGGCCTTCACCATTGGGAAGGTCGACACCACACTATTCACCAAGAAGCTTGATGGACATATCTTCATTTGTCAAGTGTATGTTGATGATATCATCTTTGGATCATCAAATGAAATTCTTGCAAAGAGTTTGGTGAATTGATATCGAAGGAGTTCGAGATGTCAATGATTGGAGAGCTTACATTCTGTCTTGGTTTTCAAGTCAAGCAAATGAGAGAAGGGATTTTCATCTCTCAAGAGAAATATATAAATGATCTTCTCAAGAGATTCAAGATGGATGAATGTAAGCCAATCAAGACACCAATGCCAACTAATGGACATCTCGACCTAGATGAGGGAGGTAACACGGTTGATCAAACTCTCTATCGCTCTATGATTGGTAGCTTGTTATATTTAACCGCATCTAGGCCCGACATCATATTTAGTGTGTGTATGTGTGCTACATTTCAAGCTAATCCTAAGGAAACTCATTTGATTGTCGTTAAAAGAATCCTTAGGTATCTTAAACACACACCAAGCATTGGCCTTTGGTATCCCAAAGGAGCTATATTTGAATTAGTTGGCTATTCCGATTCAGATTATGCCGGTTGCAAAGTTGATAGAAAAAAACACATCCGGAGGGTGCCATTTGCTTGGTAGATCACTTGTGTCTTGGTCCTCCAAGAAACAAAATAGTGTGGTTATGTCCACCGCAAAAGCGGAATATATTGCCGCGGGTGCTTGTTGTCCACAAATACTTTATATAAAACAAACTTTGCTAGACTATGGTGTAGTTCTAGAAAAAGCACCTCTTTTGTGCGACAATGAAAGTGCGGTAAAGCTTGCAAATAATCCGGTTCAACACTCTCGCACCAAGCACATAGATATCCGCCATCACTTTCTTAGAGATCATGTTGCAAAGAATGATATATCATTAGAAGATGTAAGGACCGAGGATCAATTGGCGGATATCTTTACTAAACCGCTAGATGAGGCGACTTTTTGTTGATTGCGGAATGAGCTCAATGTTCTTGATTTTAGCAACTTCACTAAAAAATGAGCTTGTGTTGTACTTTGCATTGCATTGTAATATACAACATGTTTACTTTATGGTAATGCACTTAGAGCTTGTCTAACATGGTTAAGATAACCACCGAAAAGCAAGTGAAGAAGCTTAACCTTGGATCAAACTTGACAAGCAACTAGATTTACATTCAAGTATTGCATTACATAGGCATGAATGTTGCTTTGTCGTTTATCTTCAATTGCCATCTTAATGCCTATTTTCTTAAAAAGAATTATAGCCTAAGGCAAAATATTTTGAAAATTTTGAGGGTTTGAGAGAGGTCACTCACATTAGTCCCAATTGGTGTTTATTTGGATCTTATTGAAGTTGGGACTTGATTGGGAATAGGCAGCATGAAGGACTTTGAAGATTTGCTGGAAAAGAGTGACCGGATGCTGCACCGGACTCTGAAGTCTAGCGTCCGGTCAGTTCATAGGAGGTGAACCTACTGCGATGGAGTGACCAGACTCTGCTGTTCAGCGTCCGGTCAGATAGTGGTTTAGTGTCTGATCAACCAAAGGCGATCATGGTAGTGAGGACCGGACTCTGGCTGCGTCCGGTCGGGGTTCACCGGACGCGTCCGATCGCGATTCCAGGGGTTTTGGACCTCTCTAGAATTGACCGAACTCTAGGTGGCAGCGTTTGGTCGTTGCCACCGGAGCGTCCGGTTAGTAGAAATCGTGCGGGTTCAGAACTCTTTCTTCTTTCCTAATCCAATCCGTCAGGGGACCCCATATAACGCCATCGCCGGTTGACCTAATCTACATCCACCATGAATCCGCCGCCCCCGCGCCGACTTCGCCGCTCCCAAGCCGAGCCACCATGCCGCATTATGCCTCCCTGCTGCTTCCACACTGTCGCTTGTCTCCAGCACCGCTGTGCCACGCCTTCCCATGCCCGCGCCGTGCTCTAGCGCCGCCGCCGTACCAAGCAGCAGCGCCGCCTATGCCTAAGCCTCTATGCTAGCAAGAAGCACCACACAAAGCCCTAGCCACACAGCAAGCTTGTCGCGCCACCCTGCTCCCGCGCCCATGTCGATAGCGTCATCAGCGCCGCCACCAGAGCCCTTCCTGAACCCTAGCCGTTGATTCACTACGCATTGTGAACCCTAGCTTCACAGTGCCTTCCGGTGGTTCCTCGATTGTCGTTCCTCTTCTTTTCAGATTGCTGGTTCATCAGGTAGCAAGCCCTTGATTCTAATTTTGTACCTATTGCTTGCTTCTTAGGGTTTTGCATCTCTAGATATATTGTAATTATTTATATATCCGATCTATTATAACATGCAATGAGTCGATGTTTTTGAGGTCACTTTGACAGTTGACAGTTAACTCGAGGCCAAGCTCGCGAGTACGGATTGAGGCCAAGCCTCGGAAGTGACAGTTGGTAGTTGATCTTTGTCAATGGCAGTTATTCTTTTCAGATCCATCAGATGGCTTGTGTCAAGAATGTCGGAGGAGGTCTCGGTGATGAGGATCCGAGGCCCCCGCCTTGTCAGCCTACAGATGCAAAAGGTAAGGCAACGAAGAAGCTAGCGATAAAGAAGCGCAAGTACCCTGATGCAGATACAGTGAGAGCAGCCACAGTTATAGAGGCTGCAGAGCACGAAGAGAGAGGAGGTGCTAGGAGTGGTGGTGTTATTGCAGATCAGCTTTCACCAACACAGAGGGCTGCACTTGAGCAGGTTGAGCGCCGTCATGGTGGTCTAGCTGGGACTGTCATGGTTGGAGGATGACATGTCCCTATTGATGAGAGTCAGCCTCAGGGGGAGTCATAGCAGCAGCCATAGCCAGCAGAGCAGACTCAGGAGGGAGAGCAGACCGAGGAGACAGAGCAAGCACCTTAGCCATAGCTTCGCTGCTCTGGTCATACCCGTGCTCCAGTCATACCGAGGCCAGAGACATAGCAGAGGGGTTCTCGTCCACCGCCTAGACCACAGGGCCCGCCTTCAGTGACTCACTTGGATTTGAGGGCCGCCATGGCCAAGCAGGTTCAGTAACTTAGATTTGTGGACTTTGAGCAGTGGTTCCTACCAAGGAGGGATGATCGTGCTTCTGAGGGTTTCTACACACCACTATAGGATGATTTTTATAATGCATATCTTAACAGTGGGGTAGTATTCAGATCTCAGAGGGTATGCAACATTGGGTCCATTGTAGCAGCAGTAGGAGAGCATATTCGCCCTTACTTATCTTACTTGTCAGGGCTGATAGACTTACTCAAACGGATAGGCTTATATGTTCCATCTTGGGTCCGTGAGTTCTATGCTACACTCTAGATTGATCCGTAGCACAGATTTATACACTTTGCATTTAGAGGCAGATATTACAGGCTGATGAGCTCTAGGGTTAGAGAGATACTCAGGCTTCAGGAGAAGCCCATCTAGCTTCATGAGGTTTGCTATGGACAGACAACGCCTCCCAGACACCCTCATGGTGGTCTTGTGCCCCCTATAGATCTAGTCCGCCATTGCTTCACAGAGCCTTTTGGCGAGGGGTTGAGCAGGACACCCAGTGATCTCACTCCTATAGCTAGAATACTTGATGTTATTATGAGGAGGACATTGCTTTTGAGGATAGGGTATCACGAGGGCTTGACTCACATACAGCTATGGCTACTAAACTCTCTGATGCAGCAGACTGTGTTTGACATTTGGGATCTCCATCTATCAGAGATGGAGGATACTATTGCAGAGGGGTTTAGGGGTCACAGGCAGCTGCCATATGCTCAATGGATTACATTCTTGATCCACAGGGCAGTTACTGTGAAGCCACCTGAGATGCTGGTAGAGTATAGTGGTGCTACTATAGAGTTCCATGCATACAACATGACTCAGATGATCCACTATAGTGCAGTGAGGACACCCAGCCAGCCGCACCGTCATCCAGAGGTGCCAGAGATGTAGCTCAGTAGGATGAGACCATCAGGGGCATAGCAGTTACTGAGGAGGAGTAGTTAGATGCTCAACATGAGGGGATGGTTGAGAGCGACCCCAGCGATAGCTCAGATGATGACTATAGGGATATCCCTCAGATGCCTCCACGATGACATGACCATGAGACCGGTAGCTCTAGTTCAGCTCCACCTATACCATAGACAGACCCCGCTCTACTTGCTATCCTTGAGCGGATGAGGCAGGATCAGGCTCACTAGGCATAGGAGACCACTGCTACATTTGCATAGTTTTAGACTCAGTAGGATCAGTTCCAGTGACAGCAGTAGGCGATCTAGCAGCAGCAGCAGGCTATACAGCAGCAGCAGCAGCAGGCCATGCATCAGCAGCAGCTTCTCATGTAGCAGTAGCTACTTGGGTTTATGCAGCATGTTGTGATAGCTATTGGGGCTCCACCGCCATAGCCTTCACCCTAGCTTGGTCAGTCTACCACCACTTCTATGACTCCAGCTTTCCAGCCCAGTGGGCTTTAGAGTCAGGGACCGCCAGCACCACAGTTTCCTTCACCTATAGAGTAGGTGTCCTAGTGGTTTGCTTTGCCAGTGCCAGCCCCGTAGTTCACACCTCTTCATACAGGCTTTACTCCGCCTTAGAGTTCGTTAGTGCTCACCCTAGTTTCCAGGAGCCTTGGTGCTTCATTCAGTGAGTTGACAGGGCAGCCTACTCCACTAGAGTTATATGTCCTAGGTCCTTCCATAGTTGCACCTATTATCGGGACTACAGAGATGCTCCCTTCATCAGTTGCATCATTAGAGCAGGCAACGCCAGTTCTAGATCCGACCCAGACCGCTTTAGCAATGCTTCCAACTACAGAGGGTCAGACTGCTCAGAGCTTAGGATCAGATGATGATGGCACATAGTTCTAGCTCGCTCCTCATACCTTAGCGCCTGACTCGTCCGCTGTAGCCCCGCCGACTGACCCTTAGGTTTTGATGTTTGACGCTAAAGGGGGAGAGGGATCGAGTATGTTAGCCTTAGGGGGAGCGATACATTTAGGGGGAGTCTATCTATTAGCTTATAGCTTATCTATTACATTTGGAGTTTTATGTGTGATACATTATGCATTCATGTTTACTATTATGCATTAAACTACTTAAGTGTGATCGTAATCGTGATATTAATGTGATCGTGATATTTATGTGATATGTGACATGTGTGCTCTCTACTTTGAATTATTTATATGTCATATCACTTGTGTTATGCTCATTTGCTTTGCTTCCGCGTTTCACTTCGATGCAAATGAGTTTTATTACTTGTACTCATGCTTATTTCATATCTATTGAGTACATCATGTTGGCTTGAGTCATATAAGCTTGCCTAACTTTTTTGTTCTTATTGTTAAAAGCTTATATGATCCAAGTAGGTTAAAAACCTCATCTCTTTTACATACTCGAGGTGGTATTGTCATCAATCACCAAAAAGGGGGAGATTAAAAGCATCTAGGCCCCCTAGTTGGGTTTCGGTGATTAATGACAATACGTGATTACTGTGACTAACGTGTGTTTTGCAGAGGCAATTAAGTTAGGTCACGGTAATGGAGATCGATTGAGCTATCATGGTGGTCATGCCCCTACAATAGAAATCAATTTGGTTTTCAAAGGATGTACGACAAGGTTAAGGATGGACTAGTTCTAAGTGTCGTTTGGTGTTGAGGAGACACTTAGAGTAATTTAGGACTTTGTTTTTCCTTTGGCCATACTATTAAGGGGGGTATGGACGGGTAGCTTGACCTAGGTGAGTCTAGTGAGTTAGGTGTGGTGCACACTTGCTAAATCTAGCACTAGGTAGCTCCTAAAAAGCCCTTAGATCCATTAGAGCAAACTTCATTCACGTATGATTGAGAGTTGGAAGTGAATGGAGGGTCAAATACTGACCGGACACTGGTTTCGGTGTGACCGGACGCTAGCGCAGAGTCTGATCAGTTCATTTGATCAAGGTGATTTCGTCTGGTGCGACCGGACACTGAGAGGTGAGTGGCCGGACGCTGGGTGCCAGTGTCCGGTCAATTCTAGTAAGGTTCTAGAGAGGGAAAATCATGACCGAACGCGTCCGGTCAGTGCTGACCGGACGTTGTCCAGTGTCCAGTCACAATTTTAACACTGGATTTTAGGGAGAACTGACCGGAGCATCTGGTCAACATGATTGGAGCGTCTGGTCACCCCGTAGAGGTACATAACGGTTTGTTTTGAACATGGGTGTATAAATACTTTCTCCATTCGTGTGAGGGGGCACTTTTGCTCATTCCAACAGCTAAGAAACACCCTTGAGAGTGCCAAGAAGAGCAAGGTCCTAGTGAGGTGATTGAGATTTGAGAATCCCAAAGAGAGACCTCATTAGTGAAAGCAAGAGTAGCAAAGTGTGCATCCACCCTTCTTATTAGGCTTGTCGTGGTCAAGTGAGAGTTCGTGCTTGTTACTCTTGGTGATCGCCATCACCTAGACGGCTTGGTGGTGATTGGTAGCTTGGTGATCATCCGATGGAGCTTGTGGATGACCCAAATCAAGTTGTGAGCGGTTGTGGGTAATTCACCACGATGGAGTGTCGAAGAATCAACCTGTAGAGAGCACTTGATCCTTGCACAGATCAAGGGGGAGCTACACCCTTGCACAAAACATTGCCACGTTCCTCCTTCTCTCTTTACTTTATGCATTTACTTTGAGCAATTCAATTGTTGTCATTTACATTCATAGAATTGCCATGCTAGAGTAGGATTGGAACATAGGTTGCTAAATTTTTGTATGATAGATCAATAGAAACATTTTCTAGGCACAAGGAGTTAATTGGGCTAACCGTAGGACTTAATTATTGCAAAGAAATTTAGAATTAGCCCAATTCACCTCCCCTCTTGGGCATCTTGATCCTTTCAGCAGCCACTACTGGCCCCGCCTCTGCACGATGGGCTCAGTCACCATCCCTCGTCCCTCTGGACCTTTCCGACTGGCCGCTACCATCAAGTCGTGCCCCATGTGCGTCGTCGTCGATGGAAGCGATGAGCCGACGTGGGACCCAGCCACAACAGTCCCTGTTTCGCCGTGTACTGAGCGTTGTAATTTAATTGCTTGCGCCTACAAGTAGCCAGACTCATCAGCTAGCTCCACACTCTGAATCGGAGCCAATCTTGCGCCAATGACCGCCACTTTGGCGTTTCCCTCGCCGTCGGCCTTGAGCGCCGCCATGGTAAGAGATTTGGGGGTAAGCACCAAACTCGTAGGTAAGGGATCAATTGATGGCGTTTTTGTGCTTGTCTTGACCCCCTAGGGCTGGTGCTCGTCTTCGTTTGGCTAGGGCGCTCATCGACGACGCTATGACATGGCCATGTTTGCCTTGGAGAGCCGCTGCCCTGGTCGCTCACACGTGGCCGGGCCAGCTCGACTGTCCTTCGCTCCAACCATCTCCATAGCGTGGACCGCGGTGAGCCCTTGCTACTTTCCCACTGCCTCTACCTCTCCGTTAGCATCCTAGGACACCGACGTGCTCATGCCACCATGGCGGGTGGCTCGGCGGCATGGATAGAGCGCTAGGACCATTGTTTTTCTCTCAACCGCCGTCTTGGAGTTCGTCTTGGCCCCGCGGCGCTCGTCGGCTTGCTCGGGAAGCCGGTGCCCCGCTCTGTTGATCGGCGAAGGTGTGTTGTGCTGGCCAGAGCTACGCTGTTGTGCCTAGGCATGACAGGGGTTTCGGATTTGTGAAGGTGATATTTTTCAGGGTGCTCGGTGCAAAGTCTGTCTCTGTTGTAATAGTGCGTGGAGTCATCGTGTGATAACCGCGTAGTACGGGACTCATCTACAAAATTGCCGGCGCTCACACAGGCTCCGCATCGCGGCCGCTCGTTGGTCTGGCCTGCTGCGCAAATGGCCGTTCCGCACGGGCCGTGGGAGCTGCTGGGCCGAAAGGGTGTTACCGCCGGCCCTTTCCGTTATCTAAATGCTTTTCTAATATAGGTTTCTAGTTTAACTTGTAAAATCAATATAAAATAGTATAGGAATCCAAAAATTGTGAAACCAATTTTGTTAGTCTTCTAAAATCATGATCTACCTGATAGTGTATTTTGTTCATATAAGTTTTGTATGTTTTTAGGGTTGCTCTAATTATTTTAAATGTTTAATATGGTTAAAATGTGAACTTGTGGGAGTTTTTGTGAGAAACCGATGATAGTGTTGACTCTGAAAATTTTACAGTAAACTCCTAATAATATTAGTTACTCACTATAATTTTTATAGCTCCAGAATAATTAGTTTGCTAGGTTAACTATTGAACCATAGTTTGGATATATATTAAATCAATGAAATAGATAAAGAAATGCCTTGGGGTTTTATGACTAAAACATTGGTTGGGAAGTAATGCCTTATTCGACAACATGGATATGTAGACTAGTGCATTAGAACTATCTCGTTAGCTTGTGAGGCGTGATCGGATTTCTAAGCATTTCGGCTGTCGTCGATTATTTACATTTGTGCATTTGCATCAATACTTATCATAATAGGAACGATGGTGAATCGATGGTATCAACTGGAGTAGCTGAAAAGATGGTGCCAGGAATCATGACACGAAGATGGAATGCTAACTTTTGGTTATATTTTACCTAGACAAGCCCCGGTGCATAACCCCTACTTTTCTGCACTTTAAATTATATTTGTGCATTAAGTTTTAAGGAGTTGAATGAAACCCACTTGCATATATATATCTTTATCCTATGAGTCTTACTAGTATGACAGGATCATGTAGATTGTTATGCTACAGGACTCCGGTAGAAGTCGAGTGATTGCTTGTCACTCGCGACAGATAGGAAATATATTACTTTATTATTATCACTTAGAATATATAAATGGTGAAAGGAAAAATGGAGACCAGGCAGGGATATGGTTTGGGTATTGGTGGGTGTAAGAGGTTGTGTCCTACGGCCAATGGGGCATAGCTTGGTTACACTGTTTTCCCTGTCTGTGTCGGTTAAGGATCGGCCGTTGCATTGGACTCTAGGCAAGTCATAGACTTATTATCCCGAGCACATACTTGGGTATGGGCTCAGAGAAGACTTGTTACTCTTTTGTCATGGGTTTCGGCTCTTTCCAGACCGACTTTCAGGGTGGTTTTTGGGTGGAGGTCCTTGCACCGTGCTGAGTCTAGGACTCAGTGGCGGGGGCTTGGAGTCCAAGTTTAGACAGGGACCTAGACCCCGTGATAGGAGGGTAGTGGGTTGGTCCTGCTTGTGCCTGAGGTACAAGCGGGGCATGTGTTTTGGGGTACCCAGCTGGGCTCATTGATTCGCGAATCGCCGTAGTGTCGGTATGACTTGTCTAAACTCTAGCACCGTAGTAAAAACTAGAAGATGAAAGATGGTAAAAGGGAATCTGATTGCTTACCACCTGCTTGAAAGTAGCACAAGTGCTTACATAGAATGGTTAGTTAATGAACTAATGATGACTGCTAATAAAATTGAATATAAGGACGCACGGTTAGTAATGCTTCCTACAGATGCAATAAACCCATAAGCCAGATAGCCTTGCATATCTTTGGAGTCTTTTCTTTCCTCCTGTTGGATAAGTCTTGCTGAGTACAATTGAGTACTCAGAGTTTTATTTTTCCCTATTGCAGGTGGCAGGTGGATGCTAGAGCTGATTCTTGTATGTGGATTCCTCCTGGTGGGCTCAGAGAGGATTCCTTTACGCTGCGATCATAGTTTTTATTTATAACTCTCACTAAATGTTTTTATAAATGGAAGTTTTATAATCTGTTGCCATAGTTATATATCAATGCTTCATCATTTCATGCATATATATTTATTTCCGCTGTAATTCTGATCATATATTTATATTCCGCTGTTCAATTAAATTGTTCATAACTCTGATAACATGCTTACATTCTGTTGTTATAACAATAAATATTATACTATGATGTTACATGGAAAGTGATGTAAGAAATGGCTAAAATATTGTAAGCTTTATTCTCTCATTTGTGATCCTGATGGAAAAATGTGGATTTTTGGGTTCTCCCTTGGGGTGTGCTCGACAGAACTGCATAATTTGGTGTCCTCCCTTGAGTACTTAGTGTCTAATGGAAAACAAGTACTCCTGGGAGGTATTAGATTAGTCAGTTCTGCCACAGGGGACCTGGACCCTATGACAGGAGTGGAATGGGTTGGTCTTATTTGTACCTAGGGTATAAACATGGCATGTGTTTTGAGGTACCCAGCTGGGATACATTGGTTTGTGAATTGCCATTTTTGTGAGACGGTACGACTTGGCTATGGTATAGCACTATGGGGGTATGGCCCTCGGTACCCTCAAGACAAGACATGGGCCGCACCATCAGAGGTGGCCCAGCCCACAAGATCAAGGCGTGCACGGCGCTGCTCGGCGTGCACCGCAAGACATTGTATAGTATCAAATAGGATACTTTCTTTGTAACCCTACCTCCTCCAGAGTATATAAGGAGAGGTAGGGGTCCCCTAGCGGACAAGATACATAGAAGATCCATCAAGATCTATCTACTACATCTCAATACAATACACCAAAGACACAGGACGTAGGGTATTACGTCGATCAGATGGCCCGAACCTGTCTAAATCGCTGTCTCTGCGCCTTGTGTCACCATCCGGTTCCTGATTACGTGCACCCCACCGACAAATCTACCATCGTGGGATACCCCTCGGTGGACTGCCGAGCATATTCTGTCGATAGTTGGCACGCCAGGTAGGGGTGTGCGCTTGATCCATGGCGAGCCAGATGGACCTCAAATCAACAGCGTGTTCTCATCGTCAATCTCGTGGAGATCCATGCCGGTCCACGACGACGATTCATCGCTGGCTACACCAGCCCCCGCGACAGTAGATCCGATCTCGGAACCACCTCCGAGGTCGTCTTCACTAACAACTCACCGCCCGCCAGGTGCTCGCCATCAACGCCAACCAGATAACACCATACGTCACCGACCAGACGCTCCGTCCAAAGCTAAGTCACGCTTTAATATTTTTCTAAATATTCTTCAATCTCCGTATATCTCCATGATATTTCTCCGAGCTGTTTTCTCCATATTTGCTCTCCAAACGATTTTTTGAACCCTCGAACAGTCACGTTGATGCTAGGACGCCTCCAGAGACGGCCCTATCTCCGGCTCCTCCCTACACGTGCTACGGGCTCCGCGCTCTGCGTTATGGGTGGTCGGCAGCGGCTCCATGGTCACGCCTGTTCCTCCTACATGTGCACGAGCTCCGCGCTCCGCGTTATGGTTAACGGGCTAGCTAGGGCTGGAGACTCAGCTACACACTAACTGTTCGGGCGGTTTATATTAAATATAAATATATTTTCACGCCAACTGATTGCCGAACTGCATACGCTATTTCATCACCATTGCTGATTTTTCTCCTAAGTTCATATATTTTTACATCATGTACTACCCGTTCTACATGTTTGTATTGCAGGATCATCATCCGGGTGATCGGATCACCTTGTGCTCGGACTTCTCCACCGATCAACTGGTCGGACCGCTTGGTTCATGGACTCCATCACCAACCAGTTGATCGAACTGTTCGCCGCTCGTGCTTCATCGCCAGCTACGTCTGTTACTCCTCAGCGCTCGGATTCTTCGTGCTCGAGGACTAAGTGGGCACACTTCACCGCACGGATGTCGCCGCCTACGTCGGGGACTCCTCGGTGCTCGGACATCGTCGCCTACGCCGGGGGCTCCTCGGTGCTCGGACATCGCCGCCTACGCTAGGGACTCCTCGCTCCTCGGTGCTCGGACATCGCAAGCGACGCCGAGGACTCCTCTCTCCTTGGTGGTCGGTCATCGCCAGCGACGCCGGGGACTCCTCGCTCCTCGGTGCTCGGTAATCACCAGCGACGCCGAGGACTCCTTGCTCCTCGGTGCTCGGTCATCGTCAGCGACGTCGGGGACTCCTCGCTCCTCGGTGCTCGGTAATCGCCAGCGACGCCGAGGACTCCTCACTCCTCGGTGCTTGGTCATCGCCAGCAACGCCGGGGACTCCTCGCTCCTCGGTGCACGGTCATCGCCAGCGACGCTAAGGACTCCTCGGTGCTCAGTCATCGCCAGCGACGCCGGGGACTCCTCGCTCCTCGGTACTCGGTCATCGCCAGTGACGCTGGGGACTCCTCGCTCCTCGGTGCTCGGTAATCGCCAGCGACGTCGGGGACTCCTCGCTCTTCGACGCTCGGTCATCGCCAGCGACGCCGGGGACTCCTCGCTCCTCGGTGCTCGGACATCGCCAGCGACGCCGGGGACTCCTCGCTCCTCGGTGCTTGGACATCACCAGCGACGCTGGGGACTCCTCGCTCCTCGGTGCTCGGACATCGGAAGCGACGTCGGGGACTCCTCGCTCCTCGGTGCTCGGTCATCGCCAGCGATGCCGGGGACTCCTCGCTCCTCGGTGCTCGGTAATCGCCAGCGACGTCGAGGACTCCTCGCTCTTCGGCGCTCGATCATCGCCAGCGACGTCGTGTGGGTTACAGCTTGCAGGCCGACAGAGCTAGGGGGCCTCAGGATCAACGACCTCAAGCTTGTCGGCTTCGCGCTGCAGACAAGGTGGCTTTGGCTGCAGAAAACAGACAGCTCACGCGCCTAGAGCGAGCTGCTGATCAACATAGACCCAGAAGTACAGGCCTTCTTCAGAGCATCAACTTACACGGTCATCGGCAACGGGCGGAACACAAAGTTCTGGGATGACCGATGGATCGAGGGCGCCGCGCCGTCAGACATCACTCCAACCTTGGTGCGCCTAGTGCCTAGCAGGGTCAGGAAACGCCTCACCGTGCACCAAGGGCTAACAACGCCAAATCAGCCTACACTAGGCTACACATAGGTTCAATCCCGTTCTGAGGCCACGCTATCATCTGGAAGACTTGGGCGCCACTCCGAGTTAAAATCTTCCTATGGCTCGCATTCCGAAGGCGTCACTGGACTAATGTTCGCTGGGCATGGCATGGACTCGAGGCGAGAAAAGAGTGTTACCTCTGCGACCAGGCGCCGGAGACAATTGATCACATTTTGTGCTGCTGCCCCTTCGCACGAGAGCTTTGGTTCCGCATCTGCCAAGCTCTAGGACACCAGTTACCGCCATTGGAGCAGTCAGTCTATGTTTGGTGGAGACGGCTGCGACCAACTTGGAATCAGCAGCACAAGAAGGGCCTTGACTCCCTATTCGTCCTCGTCTCCTAGGAAATTTGGAAGGAACGGAACGCCACTGCTTCCGAGAGGCCACGTCCACGGTAGATGAGCTACTGATGGTCATTAAAGCTCAGGCCGACCAGTGGATTCAGGCAGGGGCAAAGGACCTGGGGAGTATAGCATCGGGGGTAGCCCGCTGCCCACCAAGGTTTCAAAGTTGTATTCAAACCATGTAGCACCCCTGGGCTATCGGCCGGGTGCCGGTCATTTGTAAAAACTTTCTATTTTCTACTTAACACAAAGATACGCAACGTTCTTGCGTATTCGAGAAAAAAAAAGAATGCAATTGTTATTATAATCTTATTAATAATTGGTTGAGGGACACTGTACCACGATTGTTTTCCTCTGTCCTTGTATATATATCTATAAAAAGGAAAAATTCTAAAAGTAGTCATATTTGAGGATCGAATGGAGTGGGTACAGTGCAAGCACGCACACAATATAATACGTACCGTACGTAACAAAGAGAGAGGAGGAAGATGGGGGAGTGGGCAATGACGCAACAACAAGTCCGGCGGCGGCACGGCAGGGCCGGTGGGGCGTCCGTGGCTCGTCCATGGCTGCTCCATGCGCAGTCAGTCAGTCCAGTCCGGTCCAGTCCACTAGAGATCGAGCAGCGCAACGCCAATAATGTCCAGCAGCCAGCCGAGCAGAGCAGGGACGGAAGCTGGCATTTATATAGGGATTTACGATCGATGGGTGGAGCACCATAAATCAAATCCACCGTCTCCACCAACAAAAGCTCGCTGTCGCTCATCAACATGATGAACCTAGCCGCCCACGCTGCTTCTACCGTTGCAGCAGCAGCACTGGGTGCTTCTACATACATACATACATACATACATACATACATGCACTGGCTGCCGAACCACTATATATGGAGCAGCAGCTCTGCTCTAGCCATATAAGCGGCATTCTTCTTCCCCAATCACATATCGATATCCAGTCGGTCGGTCCACACCTGCAGCAGGCCGCTGCTTCACTTCACTTCACTTCACTTCATTTCCTTCTCCAGTGGTTGCGGTCAGTCTTCATAGACAACCGTCTATCTTATATAGGCCTATATATAGCCGAGTGTGAGTTATTGGGGTCCGTTATACATCGATCGACCGGCCAGCGAGCAACCAATGCAAAGGCAAGAAGAAATGTGGCGCCCCAGCCCCGTCGTGATGATGAAGAAGATGAGCGTCTTGCTGTTGGTGGTGCTGATGATCTTGTTCGGCGGCCCCCTTACCACTACTGCCACTGCAGCAGCAGGTGGCAACGCCACGAGACCATTAGGCAATGGCAAGCACAAGCAGCACCAGAAGCCGCTGGCGCCTGCCCTGATCGTGTTCGGCGACTCCATCGTGGACCCGGGCAACAACAACGACATCCAGACCATCATCAAGGCCAACTTCCCGCCCTACGGCAACGACTTCCAGAACCACCGACCCACGGGGAGGTTCTGCAACGGCAGGATACCCACCGACTTCATCGCCTCCCGCCTCGGCATCAAGGACCTGCTGCCGCCCTACCTCTCCCCACAGCCGCTGGAGAAGCACGACCTCGTGACGGGCGTCAGCTTCGCCTCCGGCGGCACGGGCTTCGACCCGCTCACGCCGCAGCTGGCCTCCGTCATCTCGCTCCCCGACCAGCTCACCATGTTCCACGACTACCTGGACAAGGTGCGCGACTCCGCCGGGGACGCCAGGGCCTCGGAGATCCTGTCCCGGGGCATCTTCGCCATCTGCGCCGGCAGCGACGACGTGGCCAACACCTACTTCACCATGCGCGCGCGGAGCAACTACGACCACGCCTCGTACGCGCAGCTCCTGGTGCAGCACGCCACGGGCTTCGTGGAGGACCTCATCCGCGCCGGCGCGCGCCGCGTCGCCTTCATCGGCATCCCGCCCATCGGCTGCGTCCCGTCGCAGCGCACCATGTCGGGAGGCCTCGACCGCGGGTGCTCGCAGGGCCACAACGAGGTCGCCGTCGCCTACAACACCGGGATGGTGCAGCAGCTGGCGGCGCTGAGGGCAAAGTACCCCGGCACGCTGCTCGTGTTCATGGACATCTACGGCTTCCTGTACGACATGATGATGCACCCGCGCAGCTACGGCTTCACGGAGTCCACCAGGGGATGCTGCGGCACGGGGCTCCTCGAGGTCTCCGTCCTCTGCAATGGGGTCACCTCCGCCGTGTGCCAAGACGTCGGCGACTACCTCTTCTGGGACAGCTACCACCCAACGGAGAAGGCGTACAAGGTCCTCGCCGACTTCGTCTTCGACAACTACATCAAGCTCATCCTCGTCTAGCACTCTAGCTAGCTCATCATCATTTGACTATTGGGCTCATTTGATGATCTATGCTGAACCTTCTTCTTCTGGACGTTGCATGCATGTTTTACTGCTGCTGCTGTATTTAGATTTGCTTGCTACCTAATCCTCCTCTTCTTCTAGATCTCAATCGAATGAATTATAATATATAATGTACCTCCGTGTCATTAATTATCTATCTAGTACTGCCTATATGGAGTATATGTGTTGTATTATGCACGTACAGATTGCAAGGGAGACAGCAGCTAGCTTCAGCGCTCATTTGCACGGCTGATTGGTTGCAACAGAAAAATACTGATAAGCTGGTTTATAATGACAGTTGAATGTAGCCTTAGCTTTCTTCTTCACCTTGTCGAGGATCAAAATGTACTAGCTACTGTACCCTGCTGGTGGCCTGCACAGCAACCTACTATAGCATACAGTACGACGACTGTACGCATATATACGTTGGACCATGCCAAATTAAGGGCTTGTTTGGCACCGCTCAATTTCACTAAAACAGCTTTATAAGTAACTTTTTAGGTGAAGTTGAGCTGTTTGAAAATAATTATTTGGCAAAAGAGCTTCACCAACAGCTTGGATGGGGGAGGGAAATGAGGAAGAGAGTTAGGATAAGCTGTTTTTTTCAGCTCTATCCCAACTCATGTCTTTGTGAGAGGGAGAGAAAAACAACTTCATGAGTAAAACTATTTTGCAAATGAGTGTTTGACAAATAAAACAGCTCACAACAACTTATGAAGCTCATATGAGCTGTTGTAAGCTGTGCCCCTCTAAATACACTATTCATCGCCCGCACACACACATGTGCATATTGATATATAAGGAGGGATCTGATAGATCCTTATATATATAACATAGCATTGATTAACATATATATGCAACGGCGTACGCTAGCTGGTTCCAGATATATATGGATCAAAATTAAGTCGCATATAATATATACAGCCGTATGCATGTGCTTGCATTGTTTTTATTGTTATATACCGGAACCCAAGCTGCATACATACATATATATATATATACACACACACACTAAATAATTCAGTATGAGGCCTGACTGCACAGTACATCCATGCTAGCTCTGTAGTCCGGAGCACCTCAGATCAGCTAGCTGCTCATCCATATGCATGGAGTGCATGTGCTGCTGGACACGACGACACGTCTTCACTTGAAGATACTAGCCAGGCAGCAACATATATATAGCACGTCAACGTTGGCTCCTAAAGCTTTGCCGATGGCAGGCCTGCAACATACGTGGTCAAATAAAGTTGGCAACTATTATTACTGACAAACAAAACAAATGCATGTAATGTAATGTAATATAACGACGAGGAGCTGAGCTCTCAGCAGCCATATACATATGTTTCTAGCTGTCGAGGAAACATGTTGTTATTTGGACAAGACAAGTGCTCTGTTCGCTTGGCTGATAAGCTATGACTAAAAGTATTATTGATTAATTTGTTGTGAAAGAAAAATAATATTTATGGACTGAAAAAATATGACTTATAAAGCCACCGGGGCGAAGATCGTCAAAGATGCATGTAA
The DNA here is from genome assembly GCF_019320115.1 of Miscanthus floridulus. Lineage (NCBI taxonomy): Eukaryota > Viridiplantae > Streptophyta > Magnoliopsida > Poales > Poaceae > Miscanthus > Miscanthus floridulus. The sequence continues at coordinate 6,060,553 of NC_089586.1, forward strand.
TGGCTAGCTGGATGACAACACACACACGACACATGCATGGCAGTATAGTGGTAGTAGAGATTTCATTGATTTGCCTGCCGGCCGGCCGGTAAAGTAGATGGGAGGGTCACCAACCAAGCTGTTTGGCATTAACGATGCTTGGGCAGGCACGCGGTGGCGTCGAATTCTCCTCCAAGAAGGGCTCCACCTGATTGGGGTTTCCCCACATAGGGTACCCCTTGATCTTACCCTGCGCCCAGTTGCCAATTCTCTCCATGGATCAGTAACGACAATAATAATTCACATCACAGTACTGTATTTATATAGCAGCACGGCTAATGCAGAGTGCATGCAGTAGTGACAGGCTAGCTTACGTACAAGAACGTTGAGAGCAGTCAGTGTTGCCATTCCCTCACGTGTCCACTGAGGAAAAAAACAAACGAGCAAGATTATATTAGTCTCAGGATGTGTTTAGTTCGCGAAATAAAAATTTTTGGATGTCATATCGGATGTTTCGGGAATGTCGGAAGGGGTTTTCGGATACTAATAAAAAAACTAATTACATAGCTCGCCTGGGAACTGCGAGACGAATTTATTAAGCCTAATTAATCCACAATCTCATCAGTCGGGCGCTATTATTTTATAGTAGAGAACCTCTAACCAAATCAAATTTATTAAAAGACTCAATCAGACACCACAATGCAACTTGATTGCCAAAAAAAGTCGCAGTACCTTGGAGGCTGATGCAATGTGCGGTACTACGACGGCGTTCTTCATGTCAGCCAGTCCAGGTTTCATGTAAGGCTCATCCTGTTGAGTAAGTAGAAAGCATTGCATGAGCAGTATTCAATTCAGTTCTGATGTGATGGAGCATACATGGATCAGCTGCTAGCTTAATAATCAAGCTAATGCTGAATTGCTCATCCGCAACATTCTGTTCTATTTTATGGAGTAGGTACCTCAAAGACGTCGAGCCCGACACGGAACATGGGGTTAGCCTTGAGGTGCTCCACCAGGGCGACCTCATCGATCACGGGCCCTCGGCTTGCGTTCACAAGAACAGCATCCTTCTTCATGATGGCCAGCCTCTCAGGGTTTATCAGATGGTAAGTGGTCTTGTCCAGCACCGGATGCAGACTTATCTGCCGCGCAAGCCAAATGAAACAAGCAAAGTCAACAAACGAATTAATATGATTATAGTCAGATTAATTGATTGTACAATTCAGTTGTTCTTTTGTGTGAATTCCAGTGGAGATTATGTCAATATATAATAATAAATACTGTACTGTAGGATGATGAATCTGACCACATCAGCCTCCCTGAGGACATCCTCCATGGTGGCGGCCCTCTTCCAGGTGACAGGCTCCTCACCGTTTGCTTTCAGGAACTGCCCATATGCTGGATCGGAGGAATGCAATGCTCAAAGCAAGCAGATTAGTATACAACTATACGTGCCAGTATGCAGTGACATATGTACTCAATATAGCTATCAGTTAGTAGCTTGCCTGTGACAAACTTCTCAAGGCGTGTGGACTGATATAGGTCGTAGTAGATGAGGTTCATCTTGAAGCCCTCAATCTGTGGTAGCAATGGCAGATAGAGGAGGGAGTGCTTAGCTTTCCTGAATCAGGCAATTCCAATTCCAATTCCAATTCCAATTCCAATTCCAATTCCAATATAGGAGTAGCGTACCATCATGCGTGCATAGGCGGAGCCAATGCGACCAGCTCCAATGACTCCAACAGTCTGCCCCTTGAGCAGGTTGCCAACGAACCTGCAGCAATACATACAGGCGAATGAAGCGTTGATACAGGAGTACATGCATGGCACAGGATCACACGACACATAGGATAAGCTGAGAAAGCAGAGGGAGGAATGGACTGACAGATGTGGGAGCCATCCGTCGTAGAGGCCAGCCCTCATGAACTGGTCGGCCTCGACGATCCTCCTGGCTGCTGACAGCGTGAGGGATGCGGCGAGCTCAGCCGTCGTCTCCGTCAGAACGCCCTGTGCATGGGTTGGGGTTGGGGTTTTGGTTTTGGTTCCAATTTCAATTCAACTACAGCAGCAACAACAACAAACAAAAGTAGCAACAGAGACAGGAGAGACTCACAGGCGTATTGCCGACGGCGATTCCGTTCCTGTTGGCAGCCTCCACATCGACGTTGTTGTAGCCGACGGCCATGTTGCTGAAGACCGTGCCTCCGGCACGCTTGAGCGCAGAGAAGAGAACGTCACCCCAGTCCTCAGTGAGCTGTCCAATCACACCGTCGCAGCGATCGCCGATGAGTGCCAGGATGTCATCCACGGAGAGGATGGTCTTCTGCTCGGTGCATATCTGCCAACGGGGAAGGCAAACAGAGTCAACTCGGTGGATGCAGAATTGCAGCAGAGCAATGGAAATGGACAGACAAGAAGAACAGAACCTCAAGGCGGCAGTCGTTGTCGGTGAGCAGGCGGATCCATCGCGTGCCCGGCATGGACTTGGTGCTCACCACGCGGTACTTACCGCTGGGGTTCCACACCTCAATGGAGATGGGCTTCGCCATGGCTGCCCCTGCTGCCAAAAGGGAGGGAAGGAAACAAAGAGAGGCTTTTCAAACAATATACTAGCGTGCTTCTCCTGTGCTGCTTATGATGACCTCTCTCTCTGCCTTATCTGATACAGGACCTGAGGTGAGGAGCCGGCAATTGTCTGCCAGAGGAAGAGAGGAAAAGAAAGGACCGAAGGAGGGTCTTGGTTGGTGGATAACAGACAAGTGGTCATCCATCAATCCAACTCCTACCTCAACATTTCCCTTATCTTCTTGACAACCACAAGAATTAGGCCGTTGGCACAACAGCAGAAACAAACTAATCCATTCTTAACACTTATACATCGACTGTAAATATACACTAACATCCAATGTAGATAAATATGCAATTAAGCACCGCATACAAACAGCATCACTGAAGCATGACATGAACCAACACATATAACAAGAGAACTCGTCAAGATACCAGCAATGGTGGCAAATCATCATAAGATCCAATTGATTGCTGAGATATGTAGTACTTAATTAATATATCAACTAATAATAACTCCAGACAAACGAACTAGAGCTCAGTTTGACCTCCATCCAATCCAAACCATAACCCGCCTCCAAAAGGCATACAACCATTACGACCATATATATATATTTAGTAAGTAGACTAGCACTAATAGCATTGTAGAGCGTGGTGCAGACATCCATCTTTCTTGTAAGCAGCACCGCACCACCACCACGGAAGACAATCACTCGAAGGCCCACTGGTTCTCCCTGCGGATCTCATCCTCCTCCTCTTGGGTGAAGTCGTTCTTGATGTTGAACGTCTTGCGGATCTCCTCCGGAGTCTTGCCCTTGATCATGTCAGCCACCGTCTGGCAGGTCAGGTCCAGCAATCCCTTGATGTTCAGATAGTTGGCAGCCTGAAAAGGTAGCTCATGCACCCAATGTGTCAGCAGGCACAAAACAAACTATGCAACTTTCATCAATTGTAACTCAAACAGATGTTAGATGTTACCACATCTCAGAGAAACTATGTCAATCAAACAATTTTATGTACAGCTACATTCATATATGACAACAATTATCTCTGCCCAAAGGGTAAGGTACTAAATCTATGTGTGGTGCCGCATCCAAAACCATTGTCCAAATCTATTTTGTGCAGATAGCATTGCTTAAATTGCACAGTTGCATCAGAGTAAAAGATAATCTTGTTGGTGATTTGGATATAAACACACAGCTTGATACCAGTGTAAGCATAAAGAGTTATTACTGCATTGTTAATCAAATAGCAACAGCATGATATCAATAAACTGTTCTACTCACATAAAAAAGATTGATTCCAGAGAAGCATGGCACGTCGATAGTACTCATGGCGATAGTACTCACACTAAAGGGGTTAGTTATTTGGATCACCACATGACATAAAAATCAAATGATTACAGAGAATCAGGGCACGGCTGCATGGCTACAAGGGTATTAGTTATACATCCAGCACCGCACAATCAATCCATCCATCTAATGGATAACCAATCAAACAATCATTCTAATTATTGGATAACCAACCAATCAATCTAAGTAATCTATAATCTAATCTGAACCCTAGACAAGGCTATATAGATCTAGAAACATAAATAAATAAATTAACCGAATCGGAGGGGAGAGAGAAGGGGAAACAGGAGGAAGGGGAAGCGGTTACCGACCAGGATGAGGTCGAAGAGCGTAGCCTGGTCCACCTTGACGAACTCCGCGTCCCAGTTCTTGAGGTCCTCGCCACCCCCGGCGGCGGCGGTGTTGGCGTCCGCGGCGTCAGCGGGCTTGGCGGCGGCGTGGACGTGCTTGTTGCAGTACTCGATGACCTTGGAGAGGATCTTCGAGTTGACGTTGGGGAGGGGGATGCCGTTGTCGGCGCAGTCGTCCTCGATCATGTGGCGGATGGTCTGCGACTCCATCGCCACCGCCTCCTCCACCTCGAACTCCTCGTTGTCGGAGCTCCTCAGGGTGATCATCTTCTTGTTGTCGCCCTCGGACGCCATCGATGATGGATCGACGAGGGCTGCTGAATCGGCTGATGCGACGAAACCCTAGCTAGCTGCGGCGCGAGGCGGATTGATTGTGACGAGGAAAACGAGTCGACGGGACGCCCTGACTTTTTGCCCCTGGCCTCTCCTCTCCTTGCTTATACAGCACATGTGTTTTAGAAAAAAAAAACACATGTATTTTTTTTTATCCCTCTCCCTCTCTCTCTTTCTCACCGGTGACCACCGGCGCCGACGCCGGTGACCGGCGAGCTCACCCCGGTGCCCGCGCCGGCCATGGCAGTGGCGGTGGCGGCGGCGGTGGATCTGTGATTTGTCCTTCGATAGAAAAAAAATTATGATCTGTGATTTTTGGAGGCGGAAGGTAGAAGAAAGGTGGAGACTATCGGATCTTAATCATATGGTGCAAAAAAATTTATATGTTAAAACTACATAAAATACGTGATTATGTAGTAGACAGACTCTGCTTATAAAGCCCAGGAACCGTCCGATGGTAGGGAAGCCCTTCCAACTTCCAATCCAAGAATCCAATCCATTTCCTCTCCTCCAATCCAACTGGGATTAGGACTCTATTTTATTATTAATTATTAATATTATTCTAACCAAACTGCCCTACACTTAATTATATTAAGATACTTATTCTACTATATTCTATCGGTGTAGGATTCCTCCGTAACAACATTTACTTATAGCAAACATATTTCCCGCGCGGTTAATAATAATAATAATAATAATAATAATAATAATAATAATAATAATAATAATAATAATAATAATAATAATAATAATAATAATAATAATAATAATAATAATAATAATAATAATAATAATAATAATAATAATAATAATAATAATAATAAATATTATATCTATTATTATTATTAAGACAAATAATTTTCGTTCTCCTGATTTTTTCACTTTATTTTTCTATTTACAGCTAATGATCCGCAAACACTTTTTTTTGCGAAAAAACTAATATAGCACACACGGTATGCATTTATTTTTTAGTAGTCACTGTATACATTGGTTAATTCATTCAAGTGTGTATGTACATAATAATAACATAAGCAAGTAAAATATGTATTTGCATTTGTCTTTTAGTAGTCAACTGTATTCATTAGTTAATTCATTCTAGTGCGTACATAATAATAACATAATTAGCAAGTAAAATAGGCATTCGCATGGACAAGACAAAGTTTAATACTTACAAGAACTACTACATAAATTAACTCCAGTTGTTTCCTATAATTAACTTGCTAACAAAATAGGTAGCAACCTCAGTTTAATTCACATTCCTATATTTGCTTCCTATATAAACGGTTTGCATTGGGAACCCAACTCTTACTGTTTTCTCACATGAAACTCTTTATTTTCTTAATTTATTACTCACATGTTCAATTTACTCTGACCTACCGAGAAAAACGTTCGATGGTGGGGGAGTGCATACGGAGTTTCTATCGACTGCGGAAACTTACGAGTTGGAGAAAAGATCTAACTTTTAAGGAGTTATTTTACCAAACTATTGGAAAGATATTTTTTTTCTCTTTTTGCAAAAATATCTAAATAGGGAGTTCATTCTGGAAATTCCTAGAGTTGCTTTAAAATATAAAGAATCAAATATCTAGGACCCAATCTCTCTCACTTTATTCATGTTTGTCCATTGTCCCTCTTCCTTTCCCCTCTATCCAAGACTTCAACCCTGCACGAATGCACCTGCTCAATTCCAGCATATCCTTGTATATAAGTTCAATTTGACAAACTCGCCAAATTATTTACCATATATATTTTCACTACACATGTAATTTGGTTTACAGCTGCACCATAGATGGAACATGCTTTCCTTCCTGAGAGAAGGAAGGGGTATCAAACAAAGATAATAACGCGTTCGGACGCTAAGGGGTCTCAGAGATGATGAGCAGCAAGCGTTTTGGGCTGCAAACCAGGCTGATTTTGTTGCTATCGCATCAAAGTTTTCCACATGCTTTTCCCCTTGTTTTGGGGGCCATTCATCACCTCGAATGGCAGTATTTGCCTCCTTTCCTTTTAAAGTATCTTTTCTTTCAATCAACTGAACATAATATCCTCGTTCTCTGGTGAAATGGCATCAGTAGTGGAGGAATTGGGTGGGATCGTGGCATCAGTAATGGCGGTGTGGGCGGGATCGTGGTAACCCCGTCATTCTGTTGTAGCGTTTCTGTATCGGAGAACATGGTACTGCCAGTGCTCAAAGAAAAGAAAAATGGTACACTGGGCCACATTTATTAACAGTCAGTCATCACACATGTACATGTTCTTGTTACAGATAAAAATTCTGGATCAACATGATAAAATCACCAATTCTGGATTCTGGAACCAAAATTCCCTTTTATTTACATGTACTGAAAGAAAGGGCTCCCTTTTGGTTCTTGTTGGCGCATATAGCCTGCCCAATGGAAACAGATCATAGACAAACCAAAACGTGTTAAACTTCCTCAATGACAAAAGCTGTAAATTCGTAATTGTAGGTGACAAGGAGAATATATAGCTGAACAAATGTAAAAGAAAGGAGAAATTGACAGCAGCACCTGCATCCGAGTGAGGACTGGGCTCTCGCCCTTGAAGCTGCGCGGCTATTTGTTATATGGACCAACCAAGAAACTAACTCCAGCATAAAATTGACCCCTGTATGTTAGTTCGGATATTATATATTTCTTATGAAAGATCAAACGATCCTCGGCCTTCCAGGATCGCATAAAGCAACTTCTTGCGCATGATTTCCTGTCCAAACAATAGCAATAGCCCATCAGCAGGAAACATCAGAATGTCAACTGACATTTTAGAGGAAAAAAAAACAGCAAGGACACCATACTTTTGTGGAGTACGGGGGCAGCTTCAGATAATTGGCGCACGTCATCACACTAGGCAAATCATCATCAGCAGACTCTGTTGCCCCAGTTGAATTTGAAGCATTCACAGCACTTGAAGGGTGCTGGCAATAATCAAAAGTAACACCACGTTACCCCAAAAATAACATCAAGCAGAATAGGTAGGCACATGTTATAATAGCAAATGCCATGGTAGATACACCATGAAAAAGTACCTTCCTAACTATAGTAAGCTTGGGATTAAGGGCTGCCAATCCACCGGGTGGAAGCCGAGGAGCACCAGTTACAAACTGGCAGAACGCATGCTGCTGCTCAGGGGTGAATTCTGACAAAATCTCGAGTAGCTACAAACAAGAGCAAGAATCAAGGAACCGCATTTCTCAAAGACCACAATTGGATGTATGTAAGAGATGTAGCATATGAGAATGAATGAGCTTACATTCACGATCGCAGGACTTTTAGCAGTATATCCATGATCAAATTTTATGTTATCCACCAGGGATTCCAACTGCAGATTCCAAGGTTTATTTAGTGCCATACTTTAACATATAATAACTTGGATAAAGAGGACAGAAGATTACCTCCCAAATTTCTTGTCGGCCACATATTAGATAGTCAAGTTCTTGAGGTGAAAATATGTGGAGGGATGACATGTCAAACACCTATGAAATGTTAAAATAAACAAGAATTATTGGAGTAAACTAACTACACAAAATCAGAACAAGTGGAATTATTATAAGATTATATGAAAGCAATACCAATGAGGCTGTACCTGATTAAACCCTGATCTAAATGCCTCAACCTGTCGCTTTATCCCTGACTTAACTGTAGCATCCACTACCAAAGTAATATACTCTTCTAAATTGTAAATATTAACCTGCAAATGATAATTGCATTAACTAACAGGCTAAAAAATATAAAGTGAAATCACCAAGATAAATACACACTAATATGGACTTAATCACTTACAATTGTGCCTCCTTCACCCTCTTTGAGCACATAATCAGGATAACCTGGAAGGGTAAAATCTAAACACAAATCTTCAATAGAAGCGCCATGGAAACGCAAATCTGCAACTTGTAGCTGATTCTTGCCACAAGTGGATTCAAGGAACTGCTTTCGTTCAACAAGAACTCGCAGTTCTTGCAATGTCTTCCCAAACTCAGAATCAAATGAGACTATGTCAAACAAATCAAGCTCCTGGCCAGTGGAAATGCATTAAGTCATGAAAAGAGAATACAACACCGAACCAATTAACCCATAAAACAAAGCAAAACAAAATGAAAGCAAATACACTGCACTTGGGAATAGAGCTTCTCTGTACATACCTGTCCAAGTATAAGCTTATAAAACGCTGTTGATAAAGGCAAATCTAAAAGTCTGCCATCTTGCAGGACTTTTGCCATCACTTGACCTATTAAGCGGAAATGCTCCAAAACTTTGAAGAATCTGCTACCTTCTGAAGCATCAACTTTAGGTGGCCAAGGTCGAGGGAACAATCCAAGAGGAGCTTGTATCAAATGCCTGCCATCACCTGGTAGATCTGTGTTGGGTCCTTTTCCTGACGAGCCATCTTCAGGATCTAAACTAATCACATCCTTCCTATCAATGTGCAATCCTGAATCATATGAAGTAGATCTCCATAATCCCAGTTGAGCGCTTTGTAGTTCATGGCTTAAGAGAGTATAAAACTCCAAAGTAGGCCCCAGCCCAGTTCCAACTTCGCCAAAGTATTCCACCTCAAGAACAGCCCTCTGACTGGAGAACATCTCCATAACTTTAGCAGCAGAATCTAGAATACGGTTACGGGAAACACGAACTTTCTGACGTTGTAACCTGCCAAACCGGACCTCTCTTTCACCACCAGAGCTGTGATTGTCACTCTGCTGTTGCTGAAGTCGATTCAATGCTCGCGACAACCCAAAGGCCGTGGAATAGAAGTACTGCCTCCTTGTCTCAAAAGGAAACAGAAATGGGCAGGCCTTGGTCATTTGATAACACCAAGAAGGTAAACTGCCACTACATAGTGCGAGAACATCCTGCATTTGCCGAGCAAGCTTTGGTGTCAATTTGCTATTGACAAACACTTCGGAAGGTACCTTGGCTCCAGTTCTATATAGCTCATCCAAGGTAGTGATTTTTCCCTCAGCAAAATCATTAGATGCTCCCTGTAGTCTTAAACGAGAGGATAACTGATTAAGCCCCTCCAGTACACGCAATAATGCTAAAATGTTGTATGTTGAGTTTGTTCTCTCAAGATCACAAGGAAGTTCTCCTTGTAAGATGCTATCAAGAAGAGAAACCCCTTGTGCTTCAGAGATAGACCTGTAAGAATCTGATTTTATGTTTAACGAGGTGGAAGTCCCTTGGCATCCCTTCTCAACTTGGTTATCAGCCTTCTGGTACGTTATTGTGAACACATCACCCCAGAAGCGGTTTCCATCGTTCGGTATATCAGATCCATTAAACCTTTCTTCATCATCCTCGTCGAGCATAAGTTGACGTTGGATAGCTTGATATACAGTCAAATGTTTGCTAAGCTGCTTCCCACCAGCAGTGAATATAAGTTTATTGTGATCATTCATGCTACCTCCAAGTGACAGACCACGCCGATCTCGGCCACCTCTAACACTGCGACCACCAACAGAAGCCAGCCCAGCCATCGTTGCAGCAACAAATGACATTGCACCTCGTGAACCGAATGTGCTCATACTTCGAAATTCAGTAGAATCCGGTCCCCTGCTAGAAGTGTTTCTAGCACCGGAACCAGATGATGGCTGCGCCTGGCTAAAACTGGCTGAGCTAATGTTACACTCATCGGCATCACCCAGTTTCACATCATGCACACCATCTTGAGAACAGATTGGAAGAGACCCTTCTTGGAGAACCTAAGAATTTGGAGAGGTTATTAAATTAGTTGAAAAGGACACAAATGATCTTGGACAAACTAAAAGGGTATTTTGTCATAATGTAAATAAATATAAGCTTAAACAACTACCAGTGATTGCAACGAAGAAAAACAGAAAAAAAGGGGGGGGGGGGGGGGGGCGCATTCAATTTGCAAACAGTTACCTCATGATCATCATCGTCGTCGTCGTCATCATCATCTGAAATGTCATCATCATCAATCATCAAAGCATCATCAATTTCAACAGGAGATGTGTCAAGCTCTTCATCCTGCAGATACCAACGTAGAATGTACTACTTATCAGTTACCATGCTTCCATTCCCAGCTAAAAAATGAGCCTGCTTCTGGATTATTATCCTAAGATTTTTTAGATTGGCACAGTTTTGAACTTACAAAATCATGCTTACAGCTTATGAGGGTAATTTATATTAAGAACTAGATCCACAACTAAAATTCTCATGTTCATTTGGTGCCCAAGCCATGAGTTCTATAGGTGGCACCAAATATGAATAGGAAACAGTAACTTTCTTTGCTAGACAAACTAACCAGGAACGAGGCATGTAAACAAACAAACAAAAATACCTCTGAACTACTGTGGCCATGTGCTCGCTTCATTTCCGAATCTTTCTCTGAAGCAGATGTTTGGCGGGCAGCATTCCTTGTATTAGGTCCTTTTGGTTCATCTGAGTTTGGCTTTACAATAGCTTTGCCTTTCCCTTTGGCAGTACTAGTGCTTTCATCATGAGAATCCTTCTTAGATGTACCACCCCCTGCAGATGACTTTGATCTTGTTGTTGGACGCCGACCAGATTGAGCCATTGCAGCTGTTAATGATGCACCAGTTGTGGTGCCAGGAACCCCAGATTCAGAATTATTACCAGATGGAACTGTAGGCTTTGACGCAACCTCACTGCGTTGAACTCTGGGCCAAAGGAATTCTTCAACAGCTGCTAGACTGGCAAATGGATCGATAAGCACAATATTTGATGAATAATCCCGAAGCGATTTTTCGCCTTGAGCTCGGGACAGACGAAGCTTGAAGGGTTGAGCCAGAGCACTAAGACCTGAAGTCAGACGTGGCCCTCCAATACCAATCCTACTAGACTGGCTGAGCACAACAGGGAAACGTTCCAGCGAAGACAATGCACTTTGCAGTTTCTGAACCAACAGTGCCATGGGAGTTTCATCCCGTTCATGATCAATAGAAAGGGCAACAGATATGAAGGACTTGTATCGCCTAAGGGCCAGCTGACGAAGCTGAGGTAGGTTTCCTTCAGATACCTTTTCCTTCCCAAATGTCCCACAAGACAAATAGTCAAGCAATGCTGTGGCAACACCACTTCTAATGAATTCAAATGTGGAAACACCATTAACTTTCCTAAGCTCAGAGAGCATTTCAGATATTATTTTGTCTAACTGTTCTTCGACATCAATTGAGATATCCAAAAAATTAGCGCTTATAGCTTTTGATTTCCCTTTGACTTTTGTTTTGACATTCTCAGATACAGTATTCAACTTTGCACAGAGTGCACTCAGTTTAAGAAGGTCATCAGTAATCCCAATATCACTTGAATCAGTGTCTGCTGGGAAGTATTTATCTTTGAAAGACTTTGCATGGTCGCTAACTGCGAAACGAAGGCTGGTGTTTGGAGCTTCTGAAGCGATCGTTGTTGAGCACGTAACCCCAAGGTTGGAACTATTTGATTCATCGAATGAACTATTTTCTGCTGCCACAGCACCCCCACGCCGGCGTTGACGTCTAGGACGTGATGGCATGGCAGAATCATTATCTTTATCCTGAGGTGGCACCTGAGAAGGCACTGTGTTGGAAGATTCCGAACATATAAGTAACTCCACGGCATGAACGACACCTTCCCTCACAAACAGCTTGGAAAATGTCTCTGGAAGTTTTTCCATCATTATTTCTGCTATCTGAAGAGCAGGAATCAACACTTGAGGATCTTTCCATGCAAGAATGCCTGCAAGGAAGCTGCAGATGGAAATGAAATAACTTAGAAGGGATTGGAAAAGAAGTATGTCCATTGAAACTTGAGAGACTTTCTATTTGTCTTTTAGCATCCGTTGTTCTGAAACATTCCCTAGAAATGACCTAAGAAACTTTTTGTTCTTTTAATGAAAAACGTGCAGCTCTTTTGCGTGTTCCAGGAGGAGGGGAGAGAGAGAGAGAGAGAGAGAGAGACCATTCTCCAGACAAAAGGAATATAACGCTTTGAAGGAACTTGTATTAAAACCTGGATATGTTTGTTGTGCCAAGGAGAGACTGGATTGTCTCAGCAGAGCTGTAGTACATTAACTTCCCAATGATCGATAAACACTTGTGACGTATTGGTGCATTTACACTAGAACCATACACCTGAACAAGCACACAGTCTATTAAAGTGCCCCAAAAGACAAAACACAAACAGTAATTGAAATGGCTGTCAGGAGAAGAATTCCGGCACTAACCTGTGTCATTGTGGGTAACAAATCCATACCAAACTGCTGTAGGAGCTCAGGTTGCTCACGCAATAGCCTCTCACGGCCAGACCTTTCATTTCCTGTTGAACCAGCCCCCTCTTGTTTGATGGAAGCAGATTTCTTTGTTGAAGAGCCTTTATATGCATGGTAGTATGTTGGTAACTTAATGATTCTCGCAGGCATATGCGGAAGTAAATCATCAGCAAGGCTCACAATCTCAAACATCTGCAATATTAGGGGTAAACATATGAAAAACATTTGGACAACAAGAAACATACAGGTGTATGAAAGTATGAAACTGACGGGTCAAACAGTGTGGACTTCAAGAGTTAGTGTTTAAGCAGCAAAGTGAGAGGATACAGAGGCAGCTGCAGATAACCGTATATGTTCAAGCAATCATACTCAACAAATGCCAGACTCTTGTGTGTATGTACCACAAATGATTTCAGCAGCTAAGCAAGACAGCAACAAGCAGCAGCTGAGACAACATCATATATTCATACTCAATTGTATAGCATGGAAAAGGAATTCTTGTATCTGTACCATACCGAATATGATTGACCAAAAGCACAATTTACTTGCACATTAGGAAGGAAAATAAGGCGACAAGAATCACAACAGCTACTTAATCAAGATGAGCTATGACAGATTTTGCTCTATCATGTTACATGTGAGACTTTTGTTCCCCTGTGTGCCATAAACCAACACCTCCTGCTTCATTAAAATTAGAACATTTCAAAAGACTTACTCAGGCAATAAAAAAGCGCAATAAAAGTATGCAAGTCTTTGAACATACTAGTTCACTACTCTTTTGAATGATTGTTTGTATGGCTTAAGAAGGCAAGCACAATTCCCAACATTTTAGCATCTATGTTCAATGCTCAAGAAAATCGCCCAAACAATTGCTCGATGGTACATGAGTTAAATGCATCAGTGGCCCCTGAACTTGTCAAGGGATGCCACTTAGGTCCACGAACTTTGAAAACACATTTCTAGGTCCCTAAACTTGTTAATTGGTGCACCACAGTGGTTGGTATGGTCCAGAAATGGACCTGTAGTGCATCGTTTTACAAGTTTAGGGATGTGTGGTGCACCACTTAATAAGTTTACGGACCTAGAAATATGTTTTCAAAGTTAATGGACCTAAGTGGCACCCCTTGACAAGTTTAGGGGCCACTGATGCATTTACCTCTATAATTATGAACATACGATGTTGCCTTTAGAGTTCAAAAAGGCTGTCTAAGTATGTGTGGTAGATGTAATTTTAGAAAGCATGAGATGTCAAAGCCTAATTTTTCACTGATAAATCAGATTTTTATTGAATCCACCAATAAAGGGGCAGACCCAGTGCCGGAAGCTCCCACATGAGTGGGGACTGGGGAAGGGAAAAACAGAGGCAAGCCTTCCCCCCCGCAAAATCTGCGGAGAGGCTGCTTCGAACCCGCGACCTGGTGACTCAGTGAGACAGCTCTAGCAGAATAGTCAAGTCCTAAGTCAGTGATAGAAATATGCACCTGATCGGCAGGCCTTGTTACAGCAGGGGAGACTGATGCTCCAGAAATCAAAGCAGAGCCAGAAAGGATGTCTTTAAGAGTGCCGCTGATCCCAAGAAGAAGCAGTGTTTTAACTGCCAGCAGGGATCCACTTGCACATATTGAGAGAAGACGGATTAAGCCCTGAAAAAGTGTGCAACCAAATTTTAGCACAAGTGTGAGAGGGGCCACGGCAAACACTAGAAGGGTATCAAGAACAAATTGGTGCATACCGTATATGTGGATGTACTCAGTGATGCCTGGCCAGAGGAGTTGCCAACAGCTATCAAGCTAGCAGCTTGAGCAACTAATCCATGATTGCAGAGTTCATCAAGTTTGTCGGGGTAATGGGCAAAAGCTTCAGCAATGCGTGTCAAACAAACAGAAGCATGCTCTAGTACCTGTAGGGCACATAAACAAAGGGTTGGGAAATACATGATATACCTCGATAAGTCATATCATAATGCAGAGGTCTGACTATCTGAGCTTGAAAAGTACTTTGGAATCGTGGTGATTTAGGAGATTCGTGAGCAATGGGACAGCTTCCATGACAAACTCAGAAGCATCGGACGGCAGCTTCCTGCAAATATTTGCGGCGGTAGACAAGGCTACCCTCTACAACAAACATGTGCCCCCATGGGAAGAGGTGTAAGTAGATGCAAACCGTGCACAAGACAAGAACGGCTGAAAGAAGATCAGAGGACTCAACCTGAACCCCAGTGGAGAAGAAGTCAAGATACGATAGAACAGCCATTAGCGCACCAGCTCGCAAACAGGCGGTTGGGTGCTCCAGAGAGATCTTCTTAAGGGCTTGTAGAGACTGAGAAGGCGAGTAAAGTAAATGTGTTAGCAGCACCTTGATCATTTTTTTTAGATAATGAGGATGACTGATCATATAGAGCGAAAAAAGAAGGAAAGGCACCACCTGCTCGGCGAGGTCCATGTACTCTATGGTGAGCAGTCGAGCACAGAAGCACTGTATGGCCCCGTAGTGCACGACCGCGGAGCAGGAGGAGGGGAGCACATCAACGAGGTTGGCCAGTGCCCGCGCAGCGAGCAGCATGACGTCGGGGCTGGCACCAGCGGTGGCAGGCTCGTCCTCGCGGCCGAGCATCCCGACGAGGATTGGGACGAAGGCGTCGACGGGGAAGGCGGCGAGCGAGTCCTCGGTGCCGATGGAGAGCATCTCGCAGAGCTGCATGAGGGACTGGAGCTGGCGCGACTCGTCGCCGTGCGCCTGCAGGCCGGCGAGGATCCTCTTGAGGTGACCGGACGTGGCGGAGGAGGGCGCTGAGGAGGAGGAGGGGAGGAGGTCGTCGAGGCCGGCACCGAGCCTGCGGAGGAGACCCTGGAGGGCGGTGCTGGCGGAGGTGAAGGACTGGGGGAAGGGGACGTCGGCGTCATCGTCGGGGGCGGGGGGAGAAGGGTGGTCGGAGGAGGAGGGGTCGGGGTCCTTGCCCTTGTCGGCGGCGGCGGCGGCGCGGGAGCGGCGGCGGGAGGAGGGCGAGGGTTCCATCAGTGGCTGCTGGGGCGGCGGCGCTGAGGAGGAGGAGGCGGAGGAGTTGCGGCGGGGGCGCTTGGAGGCGGACGAGGAGGCGGCGGCCGCTGCGCGCTTGCGACTGCTGCTGCGTGTTTCCATACAAGGCAGGGCGCGCGCGCGAGGAGGGCGGCCGGTCGGCCGGCCGGCCGAGACTAGGCGGCGGCCAGCGGCAGCGGCAGCGGGCGGATGCGCATGAATCCAATTCCAAGCGACAGCTCCTGGATTGGATTCGCCGGCGGTGGGTCGATCTGGAAGGAATTGGGGATTTTTGCTTGCTTCCCCTTGTTTCCTTTTGCCTTCCTTGCTGGATGGATTCCACCCTTCGATGAAAGGGAGGAGGAGGAGGTCAGGAGGAGCACGACGAAGACGCCAGAGAAGAGAGCGAGACACAGACACCCAGCCCAGCAACTCCGGGGCGGGCCATTCCCTTCATGGGCTCTCATCCTCTCCAGCAGATTTTTTTTATTTTTTTAATTTAAATTTTTTTTTATTATAGAAAATTGCAATACTACACCGCTACCGCCGATTAAATTCCGCTTATCGAGTATTCCCAAAAAAAATTCCGCTTATTGAGACAGCGAATTTTTCGTAATTAATTAAAACACTTTAAAGACTTACTCATGCAATAAAAAAGCGCAATAAAAGTATGCAAGTCTTTGAACATACTAGTAGACTAGTAGTTCACTGCTCTTTTGAATGATGGGTTGTATGGTTTAAGAAAAGCACAATTCCTGACATTTTAGCATCTACTATGTTCAATGCTCAAGAAGATTGCCTAAACAATTGCTCGAGACGAGCGGATCTCACAAGGACACGCTCTCGGAAGGGAAAAAAAAGAGACAGCACTCATTGCTGACGCACACACATACTTCATTTGCAGGTTTAGAGTCGCTAACAGGTACTAATAGTTCATATGCACCTTTAACTCACCATCAACAATCTATTAGCAGGTGGATCCAAACAGCCGCATGTTAATAGATCCAAACCTACCTTAAATCATGGTCGGTAACTCCTGCGCCGTCCATTCGCTCTGCTCTGATCCTCTCCAGCATCCGCCGAGGCCTAGCTCGGTGTTTTTTTCCCAGGTCCATGACAATAATAATTACTACTTTCATTTCTCAACGAAGCAGCAGCATATGCAACTGCGATCACATCCACAAGAAGACTACCACAGCCCCTGTTCGCTTCTCTTATAATACGTACTTTTAGTGTTTTTCTTTCACAACAAATCAACTGAAATATTGTTTTAGCTTATTTTTTCAGCGAAGCGAACGGAGCCAATATCAAGTGCAAGTGCAGCAAACACCTTTCTACAAACCACCATGCTCACATACTCACATCAAACCCATGCTGCTGGTTACTACGTACTACTAGCAGGCGAGGGAGACACAGATCCTGGACCGGCCTAAACACAACACAACATGGCTTTTTTTTCATCTGTCAACGAACTGCTGCAAAATAATGTGCCGTGTCATGCGGTGCCTCCTCTACAGTTAGCTTTAGCTTCACCACATCATGAAGCTACACTATGCTCTACGGACTGGACCGCCTGGACGGCCTTTCATTAGAAGTTGCACAAGTGCATCTGATCTCCCGGTTGGCACCCTGCATCTGGATGATGACCTGCATCTTTCTTCCTGTAATCACAACCGACCGCGGCCCAAGTCAACAAGCAAACCCGACCTATATGTGCATTCCAAAACTTCTGCTGCCATTTTCAGTATACATGCATACATATGTACCATTTTGTTATCCGCATCAATGTCAGCGCCAGTGAATTCCCTGAGCAACATAGCGGCAGCTGGCTGTAACCTCCTGCTCAACCAAACCCCGAGACCAATTAGTTGTTGCACGATCACCATATATGTTTCTACTTGTACACACAACATAATCGTGCATTCACCTCCTGGTTTTCTTCATACTGCCAGGCCTAGACCCAAAAGCTTCCTTATTTGTATCTGCAGTTTCATCTGCCTCCCTGCACTTGCTTGGAGCCTAGGGGGGCACAATCGCAAGCAACACAGCTGTATAAGAAAATATATTCCCAGCACAACTTCTAAGCTGTGTATAATTCCAATGATACATTCAAGGCAAACAAAGTACTTCAAACCTTTGCAGCTTTCACTGGGGCATGATCACACTTTTGGTCTGGAGCTTGACCACAGTCTATACCATGCTCCAGTTCCACGGTAGCCTTTTCTATAGCGGGTTCACATCTTTCAGATTTCTGGTTCAGTTCCTCAAGCTTCATTTCAGAAGCAACCTAAACAAGTATAACCGGTTTGTCAAGTTTCCTAACAGCGACATTCATGATACAGCTGACTTGGCTACAGAAATAAGATGGAAAACTCAACCTGAGAACAATACAGGAACATTGTTGTAAACTACCCTCAAGCTAATTTGGGCAGGGGCTGAGAATAATGGAATAAATAAATTCATTCCTTACCGTTCCAATCAAGGATGACTCACTGGAGCTGGTACCTTCTGTGTCAAAGATCACTTGCTGTGAAGAGCTCCGAGATTCAGGATGCTTCTCTTCTATTCAAAGATCCAATAAAATCGTCACAAAATTGCATCAGAGAAAGAAATCATTCAATAAAAGATTAAAAAGCTCTTCACCTCTTATATTAATATGTTGAATATCCTTATCCTTGCTCAACTCTTCCGTTTCTTCTTCACTTTGCCCTATGGTAGCTGTCTTGCTACTAGTAGTACACTGTGGAGATGACTCACTGGAGCTGGTGCCTTCTGTGTCAAAGATCACTTGCTGTGAAGAGCTCCGAGATTCAGGATGCTTCTCTTCTATTCAAAGATCCAATAAAATCGTCACAAAATTGCATCAGAGAAAGAAATCATTCAATAAAAGATTAAAAAGCTCTTCACCTCTTATATTAATATGTTGAATATCCTTATCCTTGCTCAACTCTTCCGTTTCTTCTTCACTTTGCCCTATGGTAGCTGTCTTGCTACTAGTAGTGCACTGTGGAGATAGCCTGGTTTTTTCAGTGTTCAGGCACAGAAGTGCATCATCTTCTGCAGAAAATTAAAGTATACCCCTGATGATCTTTTGCCTAGTAAAATTCATGAAAACTCAATCAAACAGGTTTTCCTTATGAAAGATTTAATCATCTTTTAAGAGGGAGTCCAGTCTCTACAGAACAAGAAATGCAACTCCTAACTTCCTGCAGATTACCATGTAAAATTATTTAGAAAAAAAATGAAAGTATAGAAATATGAGATACCTGTCAAGCTTTGATTTGAATAGCTAGATGCAGGCATTGCACCACCAGTGTGTGCAGGTATTGACACAGTAAAACTTTCAGATCTATCCAATTCCTTACGAAACACTTGTAACTCTACCTAAAAGAACAGGAAAAAGGTAAAGATAATATGTTACTATTATTTCCAATGTATATTTGGTCTAGTGAACTCTAATGAAAATTCTTGCCACAACCCACAAGTGCTAATAGCAAAACAATAGCAATAAAGCCTACTATCCAAGCACGCTGGGTAGGCTGTTACTGGTAAAAAACACTAAATATGCAGTTAGAAAGAGGAGCAACCTTGGTACCTCTTTTTTCTATGTCAAACTTTGAACAAAAAACATTAAGATGGCATGACTTCTCTGGCTAAAAAAGGATTGTAATGCATATCAGTACAAACTGAAGCATCATTTTACAATATTAGGTTGCATCACTACAAGTAGATACGTGAAATTGATAACACTTTGCTCAAGTGGGTGCAGAAAACAGTCAGATACACAAGGTAAGCATCAACCTTAAAATCTCTGGAGCACACTTGTTCATCTATCAAAGAAACAGACGAAGCATCACAACTGTCAGATTCCCCTGTCACACAAAGAGAAAATTAATTCAGGACTAGAAACAACCATTTTAAAATGTTGCTTCTGGCACATTTACAGTGAACAGACTTAACCTTTCAGGATACAAGGAGCTGAAGAATTTTGAGGACCACAGCATGTCAATTCTTGTGCTTCGACCTGTAAGGAGGGGGGGGGGGGGGGGGGGGGGGGGGGGGGGGGGTGGGGGGTTAATTATTGGTTTATCTTGTAATTTACAAGATCATATCAAGGAAGCCCTAATGTATCTGAATACTCTTCTGACAATGGTATAGCTTAAAAATGTACAGCTGACTGCATTTTAGAAAACAATGAGATGGCAGCATAGCAAAGGAACTGCTTCTGACTTGGACACAAGCAATAGATGCTAGATAGAGAAAAGAAGATATTACAAAAAAAGGAAAAATAAGAATATGAGCTGATAGTAACATTCCATGTTCCAAAAGAATAATAACTATACTTTTAAAAATAAGTTCCCTTGGCTGCAGCCAAGGGTGTGGCCTTTCGTATGAATTTTTAGCATATCCTGGTACCAACCATCCTTGTTTTCCCGAATAACCAAGGAGATAAATGAAGGCCATTAAAGTTCCAAAATAACAGATGAATCAAGTTTTGTGTATTCAAGTTTCTTTTGCTTACATGCAAATTATCTTCTGAAGCATCATAAGATCCCAGGTCAGGTTGATTTGATACAGAAACCAAACTCTGAGCAGCTTGACCAGATGATGCAGAATCATCATGGTTAACAGAGTCATCTTCAGTTATTGGAGAGCTCTTGCATGAACAATACTTTACAGCCTCCAGCTCCTTTTTCAACTCCATAATTTGAATATCTTTATCTCTAATTTGGATATCTTTATCTCTAATCAATTCTTTCATGCTTTCAGCAGCATTCTCGGACTCCTATTATGACAGCATAAAGTGAAAACAAGTACGATGAAAATATTGTTACCCTTTAATGGTAATAACATTGCAAGAACATTCACCATGAAATATTACAAATATATATATATATATATATAGAGAGAGAGAGAGAGAGAGTTCTGTATTAACCACCCAGAAAAGCTCTTATATTGAACAGATGTTCCACATATCATGCTCAGAAGAAAAAACATGCATCGGAAATTACCAAAAGTTTGTGCTTATACTGTCTTAATACAGTCAATAAAGCCCTGGCAAAGTTTGTCATTATTGCTTCGCTTCTGGATACTCTTGGCGTCTCTGAGTTGAGAGACACATGCTGTGCACCATCTGTACCCATTTCAAATATTATTGCAATACTAAAAGTAAATAAAAGGTTCACCAGTACCACAGATAACTTGTACCAAAAATAAAGCATGCGACATTGAAATACATCATAAGAGCTAGTAAACAGAACCTTTTTCAGAAACTTTAGAAATATCATCTGTATCAACATTTTCCTTTCCTTCAACCTGCAAACGTAAAATATATGACAACACAGTACCACTAAGAAATAATACCTTCCCTAGTCCTATAGTTTTTAAAACAAGAGCAGTGCTTATGATCAGATGGTTATATCTTTGCTTAAGACAGCAAAGACATAACCATTCAGTAAAAATACATATGGTATGTATGTGAATTGAAACTTTGGATCAACATGCTGCAGTGCATGGAAGCTATCTATACAGTCTTAAATCTAAACACACTCAAATATTGAAGGTAAACAGCAATTTGTACCACAAGGACTTCAGGCTTCTGAACCTTCCTTTTTTTCTTGTTCTCTTGGCAAATCAAGGAAACGTTGATTCTCTTTTGGGAAGCCAAGTCAGAAGAGTCCTCAAGGCTAGTGTACCTGACAAGATAACAGGAAGCAAAATGAATGAGAAATTAGAAAGGGTAAATTAGAGATCTTGGCTATAAGATTGCCAAGTAATGAATATCACATGGTAACCAAATGATTTACAAAAAATAAATACCCTAAATGGGACATCTATCCTTTTGTCTTTGAAGACAAAAACAAGTTTCTAGAAAAGCTAGTTGATTTGATTAAGTGATCAATGTTGCCACTTTCCTCACCGCATTTCTTCTAATTGAAGCTACAAACTATGATCTTACAAGATTAGCAAGATTCTATTAATACAGTTACAATTATCAACCTTATAAATACTGATATGATTGGCACCAATAAGCAACCTAATACCACTTTTCCCACTAGTTATGTTTTATTCTTCTCAATTATAGCAAAAGAGAAGAAAATGAATCAGTGTAGTAAGGAGAGTAATAGTACTTTATTTTCATGTAAGGAGATGCTTGTCTAAGCAAAAATGATGTATCCAAATAATCATCATCCCCTGGTTTCACATTCAAGATCTGAAAAATAAGGGCAGATAATTATTAAAGTAAAGATAAAAGCACACAAGAATCAACATGTACACCGAAGGGTTAGCACCAGTGTTATGTAGCACTAAAAACTTCTTGCGCAAAAAATATGTAGCACTAAAAACCTACCACCACCCTTCTTTTTTACTTGAGTTTTGGATATTGCAAGGTCTCCAATTTTTTTCACTTACTTTTTCCAAGCATTTTTTTGTTTATATTTATTGAAAATATAGTCATTGGAAAGTGTTGATCATGACAAATTTACTAATATATACTTTCAATGTTACAAGTGATAATTTCAGGTCCATGTATCTGTTGGCTGCCAGAGGGCAGCTTGGCCAACAGGCCGCTTGGATTGTATTGCAAAAATGACTTAGATACAAGAAGATGCTAACCACTGCATATATAAGCAAGTGGTGTACCTACTCCTTAGCATATTCTAACTGCATAAAGCAGATGCTATGATTCCTACTTGGTTGCCAAGGCACCATGATCAACTTGGTTGCCAAGGAACCTGAAACCTTACATGACAGTGAATAGTAAATAACTATAGTAGGTAAATGAAAAACATCAACACTAGGCTAACTACTGACAATTCTCCCCTTTAGCCTTGTGGTCCTTGGAAGTGATCTGCTTGAGCCCAATTCTTCCCCTCATCTCTTCAAATTTTGATTTTCCAAGAGACTTGGTTAGAATGTCAGCCAGCTGATCAGTGGTGGATATGTGATCAGCCCTGATACTTCCATCTTCCAAGCAGTTTCTGATGAAGTGATACTTGATCCTGATGTGCTTACTGCGCTCATGAAAGACTGGATTCTTGGCTAGAGCAAGTGCAGACCTGCTATCAATTTTCAGTTCAACCACTTCCACATTCCTTCCAAGGAGGTCTGCCAACAGCCTAGATAGCCAAATTGCTTGTTTTGCAGCTGTGGTAGTGGCAATGTACTCAGCTTCACAACTAGATAGAGCCACCACCTTCTGCTTCACTGACTGCCAACACATAAGATTGCTTCCCAGGAAGAACAAGGTGCCACTAGTGCTCTTGCTGGTGTCAATGTCTCCAGCCAAGTCACTGTCACAGTACCCAATAAATCTTGCTCTCCCTGGAGCCTTAGTGTAGTGCAGACCAAGCTCCAGAGTACCAGCCACATATCTCAAGATGCGCTTGATGGCTGCTTGGTGTTCTGCAGTCGGCCTCTCCATGAATCGACTGACAAAGCCTACTGAGAAGGCTAAGTCAGGTCTTGTGTGGACCAAGTAGCGCAAGCTGCCCACCAATCTTCTGTATTGGGTAGGATCAACTTCTGCAGCTGCGCTCTGCCTGCTCAACCTTAGCCGCTCCTCCATTGGCGTATGGGCGGGGTTGCAGGCATCCATACTTCCCAGCTCAAGGATCCTCTTGGCATAATGGGTTTGCCTCAGAGTGATCCCAGCTGAATCTTGGTGTACTTCGACCCCCAGGTAGAAGGACAGGAGGCCGAGGTCGCTCATGTCGAAGACCTTCTTCATCTGAGCCTTGAAACCTTCTATGGCTTGAGCGCTGGCACCGGTGATGATCAAGTCGTCAACATAGACGCCAATCAGCAGCAGCTCCTCCCCTGTTCCTCGCCTGTACATTGCGGCTTCATGGTCGCTTTGCTGGAAACCCATCTCCTTGAGGGTGGCGTCCAGCTTGGCGTTCCAAGCTCGCGGAGCCTGCCGTAGGCCATACAAGGCCTTGCGCAGACGGTACACCATCTTCTCCTTCCCGGCGATGGTGAAGCCAGGCGGCTGCTTTACATACACCTCCTCCTTGAGGTCGCCGTTAAGGAAGGCAGATTTGACGTCCATATGGTGGACGCGCCATCCTTCTTGGGCCGCCAGCGCTAGGAGGACTCGGACGGATTCCATGCGCGCCACGGGAGCAAACGCGTCGTCGAAGTCGATCCCTTCCTGCTGGACGAAGCCCCGCGCCACCAAGCGCGCCTTGTACTTGGTCACCGCGCCCCGCTCGTCCTTCTTGAGCTTGTAGACCCACTTCAGAGTGATGGGCCGATGACCGGGAGGAAGCTCCACAAGCTCCCAAGTGCAGTTCTGCTCAACTGCCTTGATCTCCTGCTCCATGGCGGCCTGCCAGGCAGGATCGCCTTCAGCCTCCGCGAAGTTGGCCGGCTCGCCGGCGTGCGTGAGGTGAAGCTCAGCGAAGAGACGTGAAGCCGGCAGCGGTGTGGGTGCGTCCCCGATGATGTTGGGCATGGTTCGGTACCGCAGCTGCTCGCCATCGTAGGAAGCATCAAGGCGATCGTCGTCGTCCTCGAGTGGTGACGCGAACTCAACTGGGTCCGCCTGCTCGGTCTCTGCTGCTGGTGAAGCAGAGGAGGCTTGTGGATCGTGCTCCCCTGGAGCTGGTGACGGCGCGCGCGGCGGAGCTCCGTCTGTGTCGACTCCCCAGAACTCGATGTCGAAGTCGCTGGAGGCGGAAGCAGACGTCCCGGTGGCCGAATTGGACCAATCCCAGCCGCGCCCTTCATCAAACACCACGTCGCGGCTCACCTTAACGCGTCCCGTCACCGGATCGAGGACCCGGTAGGCCTTGGCGCCCTCGGCGTAGCCGATGAAGACCCCAGCCTTGCCGCGGTCGTCGAGCTTGCGCAGCTGCCCGAGCTCCCTTGTGTAGGCGACGCAGCCGAATGTACGCAGGTAGCTCACCGCCGGCGCTCGTCTGTGCCAGGCTTCATAGGGGGTCTTGCCTTGCAAGCTTCTTGTCGGCGCGCGGTTGAGCAGATGCACCGCCGTCATCACCGCCTCCCCCCAGAATTTTGCCGGCATGGACCTCTGCTTCAGGAGTGCGCGCGCGGTCGCCACGACCGTCTGATTGCGCCGCTCCACAACACCGTTTTGCTGCGGTGAGTGTGGTGCAGAGTAGTGCCGCTTGACTCCTTCGGCGGCGAAGTACTGCGCCAGCTCGCCGACGGTGAACTCTCCTCCATTGTCGGTCCGCAGTACCTTGAGCTCACGGCCGGTCTCCTTCTCTGCTTCGGCCTTCACCCGCTTCACGGCATCCGCAGCAGTATCCTTGGTCGGCAGAAGCACCGCCCACATGAAGCGGGTGGCGTCGTCCACCATCAGCAAGAAGTAGCGGCGCCCTCCTGGTGTCGCCGGTGTCACCGGCCCGCACAAGTCGCCGTGGACGAGGTCCAGGGGCGCCTGCGCGCGGTACTGCGCCTGCTGCGGAAACGGCTTGCGGCGGAGCTTGGTGGTGACGCAGGTGTCGCAAACTTGCTCCGCATGCTTGATCACCGGCATCCCCCTCACCATCTCCTTGCCGAGCTGGTGCAGCGCCTCGAAGCTGAGATGCCCGTAGCGCTCATGCCATCTCCATGACTCGTCCTCCTTCCTGGCGGCAAGACATACCGGCTGCGCGGCCTCCAAGTGCAGGATGTACAGCCGACTAGGCCCGCGATGTACCTTGGCGAGAAGACGACCACGCCGGTCCCAGATGCGGAGCACTCCATGATCAATTTCCACCCTGGAGCCTCCTTCGTCGAGCTGCCCCAAACTCATAATCGAGTTCCGGAGCGCTGGGATGTAGAAGACGCCATGGAGGACGCGCTGCTCTCCGTTCTTGGCCTGGAAGACGATGGAGCCGGTCCCCTTGATTTCCACTCGAGACGAGTCGCCGAAACGCACCGTGCTGCGCGCCGTGGTGTTGAGCTCGGCGAAGAGCTCCCGGCGGCCGGTCATGTGATGCGTGGCCCCGCTGTCGAGGTACCATCCGTCGAGCGCCTCCTCGTTGGCACTGGTGTTGAGGAAGACACGCGCGCGCGGCTCGTTGATGTCAAGGGAGACCGTGGCCTTGGAGCAGACGGCTTCGTTCTTCTCGTCGAGCTCGAGGAAGCCGTGGGCGAAAAACAGAGCACCATCATCGTCCTCTGCTTTTACGACGTGCGCAGCACCGCCACACCCTCCACCGCGCCGTCCACCTCGATCACCTCCAACGCGGTTGCCTCCTCCGCGGTGGTTGCCACCGCCGCCGCCGCGGTCACCACCACCACGGCGCGGCTGGCGGCAGTCGCGCGCCCAATGGCCGCGATCACCACAGTTGAGGCAGGTGTCGTCGTTCACCCCGCGATCGTCGCCACCGCCTCTGTCTCCTCCGCCGCGATTTCCCTTCCCGCGCTGCTTCTTGCCGCCGCGTAGACGACGTCGCGGTTCCTTGCCCGACGCAGAAGCGGCAACCTCCTCCTTCTCCTTGGCACGCCACTGCTCCCTCGTCAGCAGCAGTCCACCGATGGCGGCCGGTTCCGCGTCCAACGCCTCCATGTCGTCCACCGTCTTCAAGCGCCCAGACACCTCCTCGATGGTGAGGTCCTGGAAGTCCAGAAGCGTCTCGATGGCGATCCGGAGCTGAGCGTACTTCGGCGGCACGGCGCGCAGGAGCCTCTCCACCGCGCGCTCTTCATCGATGTCGTTGTCGCCGTGGAGAAGAAGCTGCTGCTTCAGGGCCATCAAGCGAAGGGTAAAGTCCTCGATCTGCTCACCCGGACGGAAGGCGAGCTTCTCCCAGTCGCTGCGGAGTCGCTGGAGCGTGGCGCGGCGCACCCGATCGACTCCGATCCGTGCGGCGGCGATGGAGTCCCAGGCCTCCTTGGCCGATCCCTTCTCGGACAGCGGCATCTGCATCTCCTGTGGCACGGCGGCGATGATCGCCTCCACCGTGCGCCTGTCCTCATGGTATGGCAGGTCTTGGTACTCGATCGCATCCCAGAGTTGCCGCGCCTGGAGCTTCAGCTTCATGATCGAGGCCCACTCATGATAGTTTGTCTTGGTGAGCATTGGCCAGGTGGAACTTGCGCCAGAGTCCTTGTACACGGTCTGGATCACCGGCGAGCGGCCCCTGGCCCATCCGCGGCGGCGATCCTGATCCCGATCGGGCGACCGCGTCTGCCTGCGCTCGCGCTCCGGACTCCTCCGTAGAAACGGGCGGCGATCGCGCGGATCCTCCTCCACCAACTCTCGACGCAGAGCCGCGGCCGTGGCGGCCGCGTTCCGAGCTGCTGCTGCTGCGGCCTCCGCGGCCTGCTGCGCCTGCGCGGCTGCGGCCTCTGCCGTGGCCAGACGCTGCGCCCGCTACTCGGCGGCGGCGGCGGCGGCGGCTGCTGCTGCTCTCTCTGCGGAGGTGGCCATACTTCTCCCTATCTCTCAACCGGCTCTGATACCAATTGTTGGCTACCAGAGGGCAGCTTGGCCAACAGGCCGCTTGGATTGTATTGCAAAAATGACTTAGATACAAGAAGATGCTAACCACTGCATATATAAGCAAGTGGTGTACCTACTCCTTAGCATATTCTAACTGCATAAAGCAGATGCTATGATTCCTACTTGGTTGCCAAGGCACCATGATCAACTTGGTTGCCAAGGAACCTGAAACCTTACATGACAGTGAATAGTAAATAACTATAGTAGGTAAATGAAAAACATCAACACTAGGCTAACTACTGACAGTATCATACCAGAGTCATTTTCTTCCTTCCTTCTAGGTAGTCTCTTAAGTACCTTGTCAACTATCAAAAATGGCAAAAAGATTTAGAAGCTAACATTGAAATTTCAATTATAAAATAGTCTTATATACTACTGCTTTAAGCGAATTAAGAAATATCACCATGGAATTCTTGAAATGCTTTTCCAAGGGCTTCTTCTGGTTTTTCTGATGTTCTAACAGAGACTGCAATTACCAATACAAAAAAAGAAAAGAATTAGTGAACAGGCTAGCACATCTTCATTAATTCAAAGATGCAAATGAGTGAATGATAGTGTTTTGCATGTAGACTGCAGTGAAAAAAAAAGATTCAGGACAAAAGCCATTTGGCAGTACCCTCAAACAGAGACTGAAAACCATGGATGTGTTGTTGATGAAGTTGCTTTCTAACAGTCTTGAACCCTGCAAACAAACGGTTAATCATTTTTTAGAAACAAATCTTTGTTTTATCATATTACAAAGCAACGCTGATGGAGAAACAGACTCGATTTCCGGTTCTCCTTTCCCGCTCTGCACCAGCAAGGACTGCTATGGTCAGAACAGCACTACTAAGTGGATGTTCACTGTCTGCGCGTATCGTGATGATGCACTGAGATCGACTGCAATACAAAATGAAGTTCTCTTTAACATCATATTTATAAACATGATTTAAAAGTTATTTGAAAGACCTAGAATAGAAGCAAGCAAATAGTGATGCTCACTAGTGAAACACTATGTCTGTTATGATTATTAAGAAAAAAATTTCCAAGGTACACAAGTGTATTCTGAACAAAAACATCCATTACGAAAGAACAAGCGAACATATTTGTAAGGAGAGCAAGAGCATGCCTTGAGTTGCTGTTAGCATTTGTTGCAGCCGTGCTGCGCTTTAGCATACCACGTGAAACCAAGCTCTCCGCATCTGCAGGATTTGAAAGGGCAGCCTGCAGAACAAATTAAAGCTAACAACTTATTGTCTGCTACAGATATATCAGGCATATCAGTCTCTTCCACGATGCAATTCAAATGACATGTACTGTTCCAACTTCCAGGACATTCATGTGATCAGAAATCATGATTCCAAATAACAGCAAGAAATGCAAATTCCTCACAAGACTTGCACAGCACCTTCCCACCCATGTTAATTGTAACTATCCGATTGGAATTCTCAGGAGGTGACAACAAGAAATGCAATTCAAACTGTAATCACAGAGTCAAAGGGTATTCAGTCCTATCAAGAGTGTTCAAGGTGTTTGGTTGAGGACTACCTCTTGAAGACCTTTAATCACTGACTGCTGAAGAACACACTCCACAGCATCAGACAGTAAGTCAAGAATGCGTTCCCCTTTTCCCTCAGAAAGTATCTCAAACACTGATAGGAAAAATGACCTGTTATTGTCATAGAAAAAGAAACATCAAGATATGGTTCCGTCCATGCCATAGCTTGCAAATGTAACTAGGGACTGGATGTGAAACAACATGTTTTACCTTGCTGGTTTCCTGGCAACCTTGTTTTCGCCTTGTGCGTCGAAGATTCTCCTCAGCGTGAGGGGCAGTATACCAGGATTCCTTGGGTTACCAAAGATGGTGTGCGTCTTTCCAGAGCCTGTGGGGCCCATTGCAACCAGAAGGCCGCTCTTTCCGCCCAGGAAGTCATCCACCAGAGGGTTCATGACTTGCGCGAAGATATCATGCTGTGAGGAGGAAAGTGGACCTGACCTTTAATCATCAAGCTAAATCGCTAGTAGGTACAGTACATACTACCTATCTTGATTGGAGGAGACTTCGATATAATTAGATATGCCAAAGAAAGGAATAAGAACAACAGGGTACATAGATACTCTGGGTTGTTTAACACCCTTATTCACTTCCACGAGTTAAGGGAGTTGATGATGACTGGGGGTCTATACACATAGTACAATAATCAGGAATGTCCAATATTGGAAAAATTGGATAGAATTTTAGTTTCTAAAGAGTGGGAGGATATCTTCCCATATGCTATTGTTAAAAGGCTTCCTAGAGAGATATCTGACCATAAACCTCTCATAATTTCTGCTGGACCTGTTAAATCTGTAAACAGTTCAGGTTTGAGTTGAGTTGGCTAAATAATCCTGAGTTTCATGACTTAGTGAAGAAACTGTGGTCAAAACCGTGCAGACTGCAGAGCGAAAATCAGTTTTGGACAAGATTCTACAGAAATTAATAAAGCTCTTTAAACAATACTTCAAAGGCTGGGGTTTAATTTGCAAGGTGATATAAGGAAGAGAACCTGGGTGGAGTTGGACGGAAAAACGGCGGAGAAGCCATCGAAGACCTCGGTCCGACCTCGCTTGGCGTCGACGAGCTTCGACCGTGGGACAGTTAGTGCGACAGAGTTGGGTCCGGTGGGCGCGAGGCAGACCTCCCCGGGCCCGGGTCCGGGTCCGGGTCCGCCCTGCTTGGGCTTCCGGCGCGGCTCCTTGGCAGCGGGCACTGGGCGGCTTCGATCGCGGTGGTCCGTGAGTGGGCGGATGCGGAGGAAGACCTTGAGGCGGTCCTCCTGCGGCGGGCGGGGAACGGAGGCGGCGGACGCTGCTTCATCCTCGAGCAGGCGGGAGAGGGAGGAGGGTTTGGGTTTGGCGCCGGTGAGCGGGGTCGGGGGAGGCCTCGCGCGGCGGGGTGGGTTCCGGCGGACGGTGGTGGGAGGATGAGGCGAGGAGGTGGCCTCCATCACAACTCAACTCCACACACGGGCACACGGCCGGGAATCTCCGCGGGTGGATGGATCGATCAAGCGTCGCGGCCTCGCGGGCGGCGGTTCCCCTTCCCTTCCACGGCTGGCCGGCTCCCAAGGGACTTCAAATTTCGAACGCCGCCGCTGCAAATTTCTCACAGCAAGGAAAAGAAATGAAATGAATTCACGTCTCACTTTTCGGAGGGGTGCGGCTGGTGCGCTCAATGGCGGCTAAAATTGGTAAGGGGCTGCGAGTTGGGCTGTGGAGAAGGGTTGTTGGGCTGGGTCTAAAGATCTGTTTCTAAAATTTCTTGGCCCACGAGCGAGTATGCAGGCTGCAGCACCTATGCCCCGCGGTTTGGAAGTTTTTTTTTTCTACACAAGTAACATCACTTTATTTCAGCAGCTAACGGGGAAACAGAGTTCACTGCAGTGCAGTGCGCTCCTTAAGGGGCACTGGTGTACATGAGCATGATTAGTACAAGTAATGAAAATTGGGAAAGGTTGAAACTGGATGGCTGCAAATGCTTGCTTTGCTAACACATGAGTTATATGGTTGAGGTTCCTCCCAATCTTGTAAATCTTGAAGTTGTTCCTCCCAATGATGAATTATGTGGTTGTTGGAGTGGAACAGTTTTTGTGTGTGTGTGTGTTGATACAAGGATCAGTTTTGTGTTGTATTGCGTTTGATGAGAACTAGTCATATATATGCATGTTTATGCCAAACTTCGATGCCATCGCTATTTGTTTTGTACATACATATATTTGGCATCGACACCTTGGCACCTTCCGTAGCCACCAGTTCAGTTCCCTTGGCATGAAGGCCGAAGCTATCGGCTTTACATATATACATGTTTGAACCAATTAATTAAGCAAGATGGATACAATAGTGGTATTAATTAGTTACAAATTAAATAAAAACCTAGAGCTAGTACAACACAAGACAGAGTTAGAGAATGCAGCATGCAAAGCCCATTTCCCTTGTTAAATAACCAAGGGGAAAGAAGTGCAGTAACAACAATAGTGAGAGAGAGAGAGAGAGGGGATTGCCGAATGGGCCGCGTCACACAAAGCGGGCGAGCGAGCAGGAGCAGCTGGTATGTGTTGCGTACTAGCAGCTAGCTGTAATATATATATATACACCTCAGCTTTTGCTGGCTAGCACGCCAAAAAATCACCATTATATCCAGTCCAGTAGCAGGGAGGAGGGAGCGAATATATTGCAGATGACCAACATCGTACCAACACGTACACCAGCATAGGAATAGGAAGGAGGGGTGCTGCAATGCGCTGCTACTAGCGGTCAGCAGCATCGGCGACGAACTCCAGCTTCCATCGTCGATCGATCGGTCGTATCGGATCGGAGTCGGAGGGCCACATCAGATCACCGTCGATCCTCGCTAGCTCTGCCCCAGCGGATCGATCAGATGACGAAGGAGCCGCATCAGAATCAGATGGTGGTCATCAGCACCCGCAGGCTACTCATCCTGCTGGTGCTGTTGGGATTCGCCGCGGTGGCGGAGGCGACGGTGCCGGCGGCCAGCACGGTGGTGGCCGGCATGGTGTTCTGCGACCAGTGCAAGGACGGCGCCAAGGGACTCTTCGACTACCCGCTCTACGGTACGTACGGTGGTTGGGCATCCATCATCGCCTGCTCTGGTCCTGCACTGCACTTCACATGCTCTTGCTCCTGCCCACCTAACCCATCCAATCCCATACATCACGAACCAGACGTGCACTGCATGCTCTTGCTCTTGCCATTGCAGGGGCGCGCGTGGCCATCCAGTGCGGCGGCGGCGACACCCCGCTGACGGTGCGGGAGAGCAACACCAACTGGTTCGGCGGCTTCTCCGTCCGCATGGAGGGATCCCCGGACATGAACCGCTGCACGGCGCGCGTCGTCCAGGGGACGGGACACTGCGGCGGCGCCGCGACGTCCCCCGGCGCGCCGCGCGAGCTCACGCTCGCCTTCCGCATGCTGGGCCTCGCGCTCTACACCGTGCCGCCGCTGCTCTCGCAGCCGGAGGAGGCCATGGACTTCTGCCCGGGACACGACAGGTCAACACGCGGCGGCAGCAGGCCACCCGTCGCCCAGGCGCCGGTGCCGGCTTCCTCTTCTCCGCTCCCGCCCTTCTGGCGCCGCAGGCCAAGGCTCCTGCCGCCCGTCTGGCGAAAACCGCCAACGAATTGGCCGCAGGAACAGCCCCACCAGCCACAGCCACAGGTCCTGCCGCCGCCGCCTCCTCCTCCTCCAACGGCACCATCGCAGGGCTCCGCCTGCACCTACGAGTACGTCGATCGTTTGTTTTCCTTTCCTTTGATTTCTCCTGACCGATCCAATCGTTGCATGCATGGCACTTGGCACAGCATGTGGGCGTCGCCGGACCACCGCTGCCACTGGAAGGTGCTGACCCCGAACACGACGGTGGCCATGGCGTTCGGGCCCCTGGCGGCGCAGCGGTACGGGTCGGAGCTGACTCTCGGGGAGGCGCTGGAGGGCCGCGGCGACATGTACCGGACGCTGCTCCGGGAGGCCACGGCGGCGCTGCTCAACGCCTACTACAACGCCCCCGGGGGTCCCTTCCTGTACCCGACCACGGCCAGCGTCATGGACCACATGAACGGCGCGCTCCTCAGCTCCGGCCAGAGGGTATTACTGGAGGGCGCGCGCTTCCGCAGGGCCAATGCCGGCGGTGGAGGACCAGCCGGACGGACAAGGCTGCCGTGCGACTTCACGCCCTGCGGCAGCTGTGCGCCTCCTCCCGCTGACTGACTTGCGAGTTGCGACTAGGAGGAAGAAGGACTATCCTAGCTCGATCTAGCTGAGCCTGCACTGATGCACGTCTGCACCTGCACCTGCACCTGGTGGAATCAAGGATCATACTGGCCGAGCAGTAGCCTATGTATTACTCAGTAGTACTAATTAATATATACTGGATCATCACCGTAAGGGTAATTAAACAAGATAGATAGTAACCTGAAGAACCAATTCAATGCAAGCAAGTATCCTGGATCAGATGGATTAGTGCAGCTAGGTAGTATGTGCTCGATCACCACACTTTTGTGCTGCAATGTGAGCTAGCCAGGTTAGTGAATGAGTTACTACTATATTATTACGTAATTTATTAATTATTTCATAAGAGAAGAAATTTACAACCAACTCTGGTGCGTGGTGCAGTTCGTTCATTCAAATTCAAATTATATACATTGTTGGGTGGATCGTTTGAATGAAAATTAAAAAGGATCCGAATGAAATTCCAACGTTCATTCAAATTAGTTCCTTGCTTGATCGAAGAGTGCAATAGTGATCATATATCATCATTATATATCGCTCAATCGATTGCACTTCCGTGAAGCACCAAAGGCTGCAAGGCAAGCATGTAAACATAATAGCCTATCCTATTTTGGGATCGCTGTAACAACGATCGTGTATGTATGTGTGTTGCGAACGGATCTATTTGATGCAATCACCATCCTTGATGAATGCTACGTGCGAGCGCGCCTCGGCCCTTTAGTAATTATTACTTGTTGATTGATGATCCTGAGAATAATAGCAGGCAAACAAATGTTTCTAAAAGTTGCATTGCATTGCACTAAGATGGCATAGCAAATTTGAATCCAGGCAGGCAGACTGGCACAGAATCAAATCATTCAATCAATCGTCAATATATAGTTGATGAAAGTTGAAAGAAAAGAGTGACTGCCTCTGCCTGCTGATTGCTGAATCATCAATCCACCAACCAGCATTTTACAACCAGCAAAGATCAAAGGGGATTTGTTGCGCTGCACGGCTGCACGGCCTGCACCTGCATCTGAAGTGGATGGATCCTGCCTGATTCGATTCCTCCCCAATGGGCAATGTGGGCAATGGCAGGATGGTAAGGAGCAGATCGGGCACAGCACGAGGCCGTTCTCATTGCACTCCCCGCATCGCACCACCACCACCGTCCCTGCTTTCTTCCGCCGCCTGCAGGAAGCCATGGTGGCGGCGGAGGCAGCGACCATGGGACGCGTGACAGCCAGCTTGCAGCTCCCCGAGCAGTCGAAGCAGGGCAGGAACTGTTAGTGTTGATCTCATCCGACTCAGCCCAACGGTCAAGTCGAGCCTTGATCCAGTGCCCTGATCGGGGGCATCCAATCAAAACCGAGGTTGGTGGGCCCCCGTCGCGCTGCACTATTTAGAGGGAGGTGAAGGCCAGGGCGTAGACACGAGGTTCACTATGATCCCACTTCCTGCTCTAACCCTACTGATCAAGGGAGTGCTGAAGCGGCGGGAAGCGTCACCACCGGGCCGCAGCACCTCTCGTCGCCGTCGGTCGCCGTCACTGCACCGCGCCACTGCAACTACTACACCGACGCGAGGGGACTCGGACAGGATCCACTCTAGGTAATGATGACCTAGGGCGAGGTACACCACCTAGTTTCCTATCTAAGTTATGCATTTACCCATTGATCTGCACCTAGAGGTTCTAGAATTCCTATCAATGGTACCAGAGCCAGGTTATCTAGTGTGTAGATCGCGTGTTGGGATAGAAAAGAAGAACGATTTTAGAAGGAAGATGAACAGTGGGTTCGGATTTGGCCGGTTAGGGTTTGCCGAACCCTAAGACCTAACCCTAGAGAGAGAAGCAAGGACGGATGGCACAGGGGCATACCTGGGGCTCACCTGCCGAACTCACCACCGTCGGCGTTGCTCAGATGTCGTGTGGGAAGTAGACCGCGTCGCTGCTTCGCCGGCGCACGGGAAGGGAGCCGCATCGCCACTACCTTTCGTCGGGGCGTGGACTCAGGGCACCGCCGCACGACTACTTGACGGCGACGCGCTCAGCCGGCAAGGGGCCCTGCGGTGGCGCCGTCGCCGTTTCCGTCGTCTTTGGACGCCGCCGGCGAGAGGGTCCGCAGTGGGGCCGACTCACTCCGGCCGTCACGAGCGGCCATCGCTCCGGCGCTCGCCTCTGCGCGGCGCTGCGAGAAAGAAGATGTGAGAAGGGAAGGAGAAAGGGTTTCCCGGGGTCGCCAACCGTGGGCTGATGGCCGGACCAAGCCGCGTGCCGCGCGTGAGAGCCGCCAGCGGCGCACGCTCCAGTCGCCCGGGATAGCTAGGATGAAGAAGAGTACAAGCACCTACGCTCACTAATGATGAAGAAGAGTACAAGCACCTACGCCCGGGATAGCCAGCGGCGCAAGACAATTATGATGCTAATGCCAGAGAACAAGCACCTACGCTCACTAATGATGAAGAAGAGTAAGACAAGACTTGAACTAAGCAAAGCTATATTACTGAATAAAGTACTGAACAAAGTAAAGTACTGAATAAAGTAAATGCTAAATGAAAGATTACAAAGGAGCTTTACCAGACCAGAAGACTCTTTCGGACTCTGAGGCGAGCTCTGCTCTAACTCTATGACTACTAGCTAGCTACTACTTCTAGAGCTACTGTTCCTAAGAGCTTGCTGGAAGCTTGGAGAGCTTGGAATGCTTAAGGGATGATCTTCACCGAGCACCACTGGCCCTTTTATAGTGTGTAGAGGGTAGGGGGTACTTGTAGGCAGCAAGTGAGGTAAAAGGATCAAGATGCCCAAGAGGGGGGGTGAATTGGGCTAATTCTAAATTTCTTTGCAATAATTAAACTCTACAGTTAGCCCAATTAACCCCTTGTGTCTAGAAAGTGTTTCTATTGATCTAGCGCACAAAAGTTTAGCACCCTAAGTTCCAATCCTACTCTAGCATGGCAATTCTAGGAATGTAAATGACAAGAATTGAATTGCTCAAAGTAAAGAGAGAAGGAGGAACACGGCGATGTTTGGCCGAGGTATCGGAGAGTCGCCACTCCCCACTAGTCCTCGTTGGAGCACCCGCGCAAGGGTGTAGCTCCCCCTTGATCCGCGCAAGGATCAAGTGCTCTCTACGGGTTCATTCTTCGACACTCCGTCACGGTGAATCACCCACAACCCCTCACAACTTGAGTTGGGTCATCCACAAGCACCGCCGGATGATCACCAATCTCCCAATCACCACCAAGCCGTCTAGGTGATGGCGATCACCAAGAGTAACAAGCACGAACTCTCACTTGACCACGACAAGCCTAATGAGAAGGATGGATGCACACTTTACTACTCTTGATCTCACTAATGAGGGCTCTCTTTGGGATTCTCAAATCTCAATCACCTCACTAGGACCTTGCTCTTCCTGGCACTCCCAAAGGTGTTTCTTAGCTGTTGAAATGAGCAAAAGTACCCCCACACACGAATGGAGGAAGTATTTATAACATGGGCTGAAAAATGAACCGTTATGTGCCTCTGCGGGATGACTAGACGCTCCGATCATGTTGACCGGATGCGCCGGTCAGTTTACCCCAAACTCTAGTGTTTACAGTGTGACCGAACACGTCCGGTCGTAATTTTCCCTCTCTAGAACCTTACTGGAGACGATCGGACGCTGGCCCTCAGCGTCCTGTCACTTCCAGATGACTTCACCTTGATCAAATGAACTGACCGGACTCTGCGCCAGCGTCCGATCACACCGAAGCTAGTGTTCGGTCAGTATTTGACCCTCCATTCACTTCCAACTTTCGATCATACGTGAATGAAGTTTGCTCCAATGGATCTAAGGGCTTTTTAGGAGCTACCTAGTGCTAGGTTTAGCAAGTGTGCGCCACACCTAACTCACTAGACTCACCTAGGTCAAGCTACCCGTCCATACCCCCCTTAATAGTACGGCCAAAGGAAAAAACAAAGTCCTAAACTACTATAAGTGTCTCTTTAACTCCAAACGACACTTAGAACTAGTCCATCCTTAACCTTGTCGTCCATCCTTTGAAAACCGAAACGATTTCCATCGAGGGGCATGACCACCATGATAGCCCAATCGATCTCCATTACCATGACATAACTTAATTGCCTCTGCAAAACACATGTTAGTCATAGTAATCATGTATTGTCATTAATCACCGAAACCCAACTAGGGGCCTAGATGCTTTCAATCTCCCTCTTTTTGGTGATTGATGACAATACTACCTCGAGTATATGAAAGAGTTGAGGTTTTTGACATGCTTGGTTCATATAAGCTTTTGGCAATAAGAACAAAAGTGTTAGGCAAGCTTATATGACCTAAGCCAACATGATGTACTCAAAAGATATGAAAATAAGCATGAGTACAAGTAATAAAGCTCATTTGCATCGGAGTAAAATGTGGAAGCAAAGCAAATGAACATAGCACAAGTGATATGACATATAAATAATTCAAAGTAGAAAGCACACATGTCATATATCACGATCACGTAGATATCACTATCACATAAATATAGTTTGATGCATAAAAGTAAACACACACATGCATAATAGTGTATCACACATAAAACTTCAAATGTAATAGATAGTCTAAGTAAACTAAGCTCCCCCTAGATCGCTCCCCCCAAGACTAACATACTCGATCCCTCTCCCCCTTTGGCGTCAAACACCAAAACCTAAGGGTCGGTCGGGGGGCTGCAGCGGACGAGTCGGGAGCTAAAGTACGAGGAGCAAGCTGGAACTGAGTGCCATCATCATCTGACCCTGATCTCTGAGCTGTCTGACCCTCTGTAGCTAGAAGCGATGCTGAAGCGGTCTGGGTCAGATCAACAACTGGGGCTGTTGTAGACTGTGCAGGTATGACTGGAGCAGCTGGCTCTGATGATGCCACTGAGGAAGGGAGCGTCTCTGTAGTCCCGGTAATAGGTGCAACTATAGAGGGACCTAGGACATGCAAATATGGCGAAGTAGGCTGCCCTGTCAACTCACTGAAAGTTGCTCCAAGACTCCTGGAGACTGAAGTATCTAGCACTAGTAGCGAGGAAGTCTGAGCCGGTGTGAAGCCCGTCTGGAGAGGTGTGAACTGCGAGGCTAACACAGGTGAAGCAAACCACTAGGACACCTACTCTGTAGGTGAAGCAAACTGTGCTGGTGGCTGTCCCTGACTCTGAAGCCCACTAGGCTGTAACGCTAGAGTCATAGAAGTGGTGGCTGGCTGACTAAGCTAGGGTGAAGGCTGTGGCGGTGGAACCCCAATAGCTGTCACTACATGCTGCATAAATCCAAGGAGCTACTGCTGCATGAGGAGCTGCTACTGATGCATGGCCTGCTGCTACTGCTGTATGGCCTACTGTTGCCACTGAAACTCATCCTGTCGAGCCTGGAATTGTGTAAAAGTAGCGGCGGTCTCCTGGGCCTGGTGAGCCTGATCCTGCCTCATCCGCTCAAGTATGGCAAGTAGAGCGGGGCCAGTCTGCGGTGCAGATGGAGCTAAACTGGAGCTACCGGCCTCATGATCATGTCGTCAAGGAGGCATCTGAGGGATATCACGGTAGTCCTCATCTGAGCTATCGCTGGGGTCGCTCTCGACCATCCCCTCCTGCTGAGCGTCAAGCTGCTCCTCCTCTATAGCTGCTATGCCCCTGATAGTATCATCCTGTTGGACTACAATCTCTGGCACATCTGGACGACGACGTGACTGGCTAGGTGCACTCGGTGTACTATGGCGAATCATCTGAGTCAGGTTATATGCAAGAAACTCTGTAGTAGCACC
Source organism: Miscanthus floridulus (assembly GCF_019320115.1). Classification (NCBI taxonomy): domain Eukaryota; kingdom Viridiplantae; phylum Streptophyta; class Magnoliopsida; order Poales; family Poaceae; genus Miscanthus; species Miscanthus floridulus. Next base: position 6,099,389 of record NC_089586.1, read on the forward strand.
ACTGTACTCAGCTAGCATCTTAGGCGGCCTCACTGTAACTGCCTTGTGAATAAGAAACATGATCCAGTGGGCATAGGGCAACTATCGGTGACCTCTGAACCCCTCAGCAATAGTATCCTCCATGTCTAGATCAACTCACAAGTGATATCCTATAAGTGGTACTCATGAAGATAGCAAATGTTCAAGAAATGGTCTTTATTGATAAATCAAACAAGTGGTTTCATACTAGAAGATTCTTTCAAATGGTATTCACTTCCTACATGTGGTATCTCAAGAAGGCCTACACAAGATACAAGTGGTATAAGTTACAAGTGGTGTCATTCCAACAAACAAGTGATGTCCATAAAAAATACAAGATTCAAGCATCAACCATCTACCCCAAAATGCATACCTTTGCATCAATGAGAAGCACATCTTTTATGGAAATTGATGACAAAGGGGGGAGAGATTGTACAAAGATATGAAAGCCTTTATAAGGAGGAGAGATAAATTGTGTAAAGGGAGAGATAAGATATGAAAGCTTAAGAGGTTGGACATAAACATGGACAAAGAGGGAGCAACATTGGAGAAAAGAGATGGATCAAAATTCTTGGACAAGAGAAGCACACAAGTAGGGGGAGCAAGCTCATGAACTTTGATTGATTGCATTTGATATGTGCATATTCATGTGCTTGCTTGCATTGCATAAACTTTCAAATTCAATATGCATGCTTGTGTGGTGTATGCTAGTTGTAGAACTTGAATGATGATTTGATAACTAGCATGCATAGGATGATAGCTAGACACTTGGTATGCTTTTCAAGTAATGCTAGTACCTTGCTTTTAATGTTGATCTCATAAGGTATCTAGTGCTTTTTATTTCTAAGTGATATCTAGCTAACCATGGTGCTAAGGATAAACTTAAAGGTGCAACTCCGATTGGTACACGCTTCAAAGGTTTATTCTATACACCTTAGCATCATTTTATAGTAATTACTCTCCCACAATTTTAATCTATGCATATGTGCGGCCTTCAAATCAAACACTCTAGCACATATGTAGGGGGAGCTAATACTACCATTTTGGGTTCATGAAACTTGTCTAAAATCATTTTCACATGGTAAAATTGCTTGGGCAAGCAACATGAATCCAAAAGAGCTTAATTTCCATATCTTTGTAGAGTTGTCATCAATTACCAAAAAGGGGGAGATTGAAAGGTCCTTGTTTGGTTTTGGTAATTGAGTGACAACCTAGGTGGACTAATTGTGTTTATGTGAGATACACAGGTGATTAGTCCACATGTACATGTGTGTGAGCAACATATGCCATGAAGGTGAAAATGGCTTGGAAATGTTGTAAAGCTCACACATGTGATGATGAAGGAACTTAAATGCACATGAGACATGACATTGAGTCATGTGATCAAGGTGGAGAAGATCAAGACAAGACTTGGCTTGATGGATCGGTTGCAAGCGTGAAGGGCAAGATGGAGGCTTTGGAGCAATGGACCGCGTGGCGGTGAAGCTTGAGCAAGACTTGGCGCCGATGGACGATGGCAACGGTGAAGAGCAAGTAAAGTCAAGATCAATGAACCAATATGATCACGTGATGATATGAAGTGGATCATATCATTGTTGATCGTGTTGGTGCATGTGTTGCATCGATGTTGGAGGAGATGGAATGGAATGCGCAAGGCAAAGGTATAACCTAGGGCATTTCATTTCATCGGTCATAGGTGTGTAGAGAAGTTTATGACCGGGTTTAGGATAGATGGCCGTACTATCAAGAGGAGCAAACTTGTTTACATATCGATCATCTAGTGCCACTCGAGTGATCTAACTTTGCATCGTCTCTAGGATCGAGTGGCGTGGCAAGTTGAGTGTCTAACATCTTTTGGGAAATGATTGTAAAAAGCTAACACACATACACATGGTGGTGTACACTTGGTGGTGTTGGCACATTTACAAAGGAGATGGAGTTGGAGTTGATGTGGATCAACTTGGTGAAGAAACTCCATCGGCGGAGTGTCCGTCCGTAGAGTGCGGACAGTCCGACGATGCCACCGGCGCCCTACACAGAAAAGATAGGGTCTCACTAAGTGCATCGGACGCTGACACAGGAAGTGATCGGACGCTGGTAGGGCGCGTCTGGTCAAGCTGACGCTTGGTGACGCAGGAGCTAGAGTATGACCGGACGCTGGGCTGTGTCTGATCATGTGCGACCGGACGCGTCCGGTCAAGGTCGGTACCTTACTGTAAACGACCGGACGCTGAGGTCCAGCGTCCGATCAGTTGAAGCTGCTGCGTCCGGTCAGAAGATGACCGTTGAGATCAGAAGAATGCCGTTGAACGCAGGTGACACGTGGCTGTCATCGGGCGACCGGACGCTGAGGACCAGCGTCCGGTCAACACGACCGGAGCGTTCGGTCGACCCGACAGTTGCCCAATAAAAGGGGTAATGGCTAGTTTAGCCCTTGAGGCTATAAATAGAAGTGGCCTTCGGCCATGGCTGGTGTTGAGCACCTCGGGGGACTTTGTATCCATGCTTGAGAGTGCTTAGGAGCCCTCCATCTCATACATACTTGATAGTGATCATCCGATTGTGTGAGTGAGCGATTCTAGTGCGATTGCATCATGAGGTTGCATCGAGTGGCACTAGGTGATCGAGTTGCAAGCCGGTGGTGCTTGTTACTCTTGGAGGTTGCCACCTCCTAGATGGCTTGGTGGTGGTGTTGACACCGTTTTTTGCACATGTCAAAATAATCGGAGTGGACTAATCGGTAAGGGGAAAGTTATTGAATACTTTGATAGCCGATGAAAGCTAGCTTGTATAGATGGTTGCCGATGGCTGGTGGTGGTCGATGGAAAGGTTGACTTGGACTCGGACGTTGCCGATGAGGTTGGAGGTGTTTTTGTCGATGCCGATAAAGGGAGGCTTGAAGACTACTGCCGATGGAACATGGAATATGCCGATGAAGGGAGGCTTGAAGACTACTGCCGATGAAACAAGGAGTATGCCGATGGGAAGGAGGACGGTGAGTTTTCCATCGTAATTAAGGCGGACAGGGAAATAGATAGGAGTTGATTTCCTTTTCTATATTAGTTAGAGTATGATTCGTGTAAGAGTCACGTGTTTCCTTAGATATGGGATTGGTGTCCTAGTTGTGTTCGGTTGTGTCTCTTTAGATCAGGGTATAAATATGGAGTGAGGAGCAATGTAAAAATATATATCAATCAATATCAAAACCAACTTTTACTCCTATTTGCATCTACTTTTCGGCGACTTCGTCAATTTGCATACTTTTTCTTTTTACGAGTTCTCATTGATTCGGCGAGCTGCATCGCTTCAGTGCGATCTTCGGCGATTCTCGAGTTCCGCGTGAGCACCTCTTGGCCGTGACTTCCGGGCGTATCGCTGTTGTCAGGACCAAAGTGTTCGTTTCTTCATCCTTGTCGATTAGCAGGTCAAATCGACTGGCACGCTTTGGATATCGATTCGGGTATTAGCCCTTTGTGTTTGCAGATCCACTTTTGCATCAACACATCTTTTGGCACGCTCGGTGGGACCAATCAATCAATATGTTCAATTCCGAGATCGATCCAGGGAACATCATCGCAGTATCAGAAGAAGATCTCAAGGAAGAACAGAGGCAAGCTATGGAAAAGGCTGTAGAAGAATACAAGCAGCTTTGTCTGAGATCGTTTAGCTTGAACAAGAGTGGACAAGTCATCCAGAAGCAAGATTTGCCGTTACCTCGGCAGGTTACCTTTGACTCCAATCCTGGTAAACTTCAAGAGATGGTTAATTCTGCAGTAAATCATGCTTTGATTAATCATTCCAATGTGCTGTCCAATACTGTTCATAATGCTGTGGTTCGAACTCTCAAAGAGGGACAAGTGGCATCACATTACGTCGGGCCTGCCTATCATCAACCAGAGCCGACATCTGTCAAAACTCTATCGGCTCCTTCGGCTGTTGTGGGTACAGAAGTGTCTTCCCCTCCAGTATCGGCAGGTTCACCTAATATTCAATCTACACCGATACGATCAGATCAGGTACTACCAGGAGGGCGAATTCAGCTTAATACAGATCTATCGGCATCAGCTATGTCAGGCCCTGTGTCTCAGAATAGCCAGATTCCTACTAATTGGTGGGGATATGGTATGCCTCCGGAGTCATCTGTTTTCAATCCTAGATCACCTCAAGTGTTTGATGCAGTAGGGAGAGCTCCTATACCATCGGCCGTTTCGCCGATGGCTCAAGTGCCTCAATATGCCGCAACTACTTCTGTGCAACCAACTCCAGGAGGTTTCCAGATGCCTATGGTTCAAACATTCAATTCAAGTCCATCGGCGAGCTTACTGCCGATGCAGCAGAAAGCCCCTGCTACAAGTCAAACTGGGGTTCAGTTCATGCCTCAAACTGGTTATAATTATCCAACAATATCAGCAAATTACCAGCCATCGGTAAGTTTTGTACCGATGAGTTCTAATAATGATTGGTCAGGACAATTACCTGTTCAGCATACAGTTCAGCGAAATCAGCAGGTCGCAGGGATTCAACAAGGTCATATGCAAGCTGGTTTCCAGAATCAAGCATCGGCAGCTCAGCCGATGAATCCTTTCCAACAGGTTAATGGACCACAAGTAACGGCAAATATGCCGATTGCTGGAGATCGTGGGCTACAAAGATATGTGGAGGGATGTCAGCAGGCACCTCCGGTAGAAGTTCAACCAGTTCGTCAGCAGGAGGCTGATGCTTTTTGGGCCGATAAGATAGCAGAAATTATGAAGGATCAGTTTGGGATAAAGCCCAAGGTCAATACGTATTCTTATCGGACTCCGTACCCTCCTGCATACGATTTAATTCCTCTCCCAAATCGGTACAAGGTACCGGATTTCACTAAATTCTCTGGGCAAGATGATACATCAACAATGGAACATGTTAATCGCTTCATTATTCAATGTGGAGAGGCAGCTAACAGAGATGAGTTAAGAGTTCGATTATTTTCATCATCTCTGTCTGGATCAGCATTTACATGGTTCATTTCATTGCCACCAAATTCTATTATTACCTGGGTTGATCTAGAAAAACAATTCCACAAGTATTTCTTTGCTGGAATCCATGAAAAGAAGCTTACCGATTTAGTAAAATTGAGACAACGTAATGATGAATCGGTAGAGAGCTTTGTACAAAGGTTACGAGATGTAAAAAATAAGTGCTACAGCCTGGTGCTGGATGATCGGCAGCTTGCCGATTTGGCTTTCCAGGGGTTATTGCCACATCTTAAGGACAGATATGCTTCTCAGGAGTTTGAAAGCCTCAGTCATCTTGTGCAAAGGATCTCTGATCAGGACACTAGGGTTTTTGAACCTAAAAAGAACTGGAGTAAAAAGGTATCATTTGTTGAAGAGGTAGGAGATTCTGACTCTGATGAAGAACCAGTTATCGGCTTAGCTGAGTGGGTTAAGAATAAAAAGCCGATATCATGTCCCTTTGGTCAGAAAGAGCCAGAAAAGTTTACCTTTGATATCACCAAGGCCGATAAAATATTTGATCTTCTGCTTCAAGAGGGCCAAATTAAGCTGTCACCTAATCACGTGATTCCATCGGCAGAAGAGTTGAAGAAGATTTTGTACTGCAAATGGCACAATGCAACTTCACACAGTACAAATGAGTGTAAGGTATTCAGGCAACAGTTACAATCGGCTATTGAATCTGGGAGAATTAAGTTTGGTACTTCCAAGACCCAGAAGCCGATGAAAATTGATCAACACCCTTTTCCAGCAAATATGTTGGATGCCAAAGGAAAGACCAAGGTATTGACATCAGAAGCTGCTGAGAAAAACGCGTCAGTAGACCCCCAACATCGGATAACTACCGATGATGCAAAGAGTAAGGGTTTGCTAGGGGAAAGCAGTAGTTCCAAAAAACCTCCTCGACCTGGCATTGTGATTACTCATCGAAGGCAGCAGGAGGGTTGGCGTCAACGTAATGACCGATATCGGCAACAGCAAGAAATGAGACAGTCAGGAAGAGTGGAATCGACATAAAGATCATTGGAGATGTCCGTTCTTCATCCATTGCTGGGAAGAAGGTATAAAATTGCCGACTGTTGAAAATTGCCCTGAGTGTAACGGTTATTACGGAGTCTATCGTTCAGAAAGGATGTTTCAACGTGGTAATCAGGGTTTGTCTATCAACGAACCGATCAGAGGCAGAGCATCAGTGCATGATCGGCTGGGGGGCAGACTTAGTGTACATGAGAGGCTTGGTAAACGCGCTGGATATTTTCCAAGGAATCAAGAGGAGCTTGAGGAGATGGCAAACGCAAGAGTTCCCGATGAGGAGATATTCTACAGGGACCCTAATATACGTCGTGTAGAATCAACTAGGACTTGTTATCAGCCGGTTTGGAAAACCAAGTTTCCTCGATGGTGCCCAGAGGGTCTGACAAAGACGCAGAGGAGGAGGATGCAACGTGAGCGTCAGGAGGATTTATACCAGGAGGAAAATTCCTCCAATGAAAAGCCTGGTCATCAGCAGTGGCAGGTAAAACACAAAAATAAGGGTCCATCGGCAGATGTTAATATGGTATTCATGTTGCCGATGGAGTTTTTGGCACTATCTGATAATGAGGAAGAAGTTGTTCTCTCTGATCAAGTAGCTCAGTTAACACTAGATCCAATGATGGCCGTTTTTGAGAAACCTACCGATGACGAGAGACAGCATCTTAAGGCTTTATTTGTGAAGGGCAGAGTTGATGGGCAGCCTGTGTCTAAGGTACTTATTGATGGAGGGGCTGCGATTAATATTATGCCTTATGTGATGTATCGGAAACTTGGTAAGGGGGATCAAGACTTGACCAAAACCGATATGATGTTGAAAGATTTTGAAGGCAATGTGTCACCGGCTAAAGGAGCAGTGTGCGTGGAATTGACCATCGGCAGCAAAACCTTGCCAACGACGTTCTTTGTTATCAACGGCAAGGGTGCATATAATCTGCTTCTAGGGAGGGATTGGATTCATGCTAATTGTTGTGTTCCTTCTACAATGCATCAATGCCTCGTACAGTGGATTGGGGATAAGATTGAGATCGTCCCTGGTGATTCTTCTTATATCATCGCATCGGCAGAATCAGATACTTATGAGCGAACTAAATGCATATCAGGAGAAGCTTGGGAAAAAGAGTTCCTTAGAGTTGCTGATTATGAAATTCCACCGATCCAAGCAGTCGGTTCTGAAGAGGAGTTTTAATGGATAGGTTTGCCGATGATGGGAAATTAGGTCAAGGGTTCACATCGGCAGATGATTTAGTAGAAGTAGATATTGGTGATGGTAATAGGTCAAGACCTACTTTTATTAGTGCTAAGTTAGATTCCAAGTGTAAGCAGCGAGTAACAGATTTATTAAAAGAATATAAAGATTGTTTTGCTTGGGATTATACTGAGATGCCTGGATTAGACCGGTCGATAGTTGAACATCGGTTACCTATCAAATCTGGATTTCGGCCACATCAGCAGCCAGCGCGCCGATGCAACCCTAATGTACTTCCTGACATTAAGGCCGAAATAACTAAATTAATTGAAGCAAAGTTTATTCGGCAATGTCGATACGCAGAGTGGATCTCTAATGTGGTTCCTGTTTATAAGAAAAATGGAAAACTTCGTGTTTGTATTGATTTCAGGAATCTCAACAAAGCCACACCAATGGATGGTTATCCAATGCCGATTGCTGATTTGTTGATTGATGCTGCGGCTGGACATCAAATTATTAGCTTCATGGATGGTAATGCAGGTTACAATCAAATATTCATGGCTGAGGAGGATATTCCCAAGACTGCTTTCAGATGTCCAGGACATGTGGGGTTGTTCGAGTGGATAGTCATGACGTTTGGTTTGAAAAATGCCGGTGCTACTTATCAAAGGGCTATGAACTTTATTTTTCATGAGTACATCGGCACATTAGTGGAGATCTACATTGATGATGTAGTGATTAAGTCTGGAGATATCACAGCGCATTTAGCCGATCTGCGAAAGATACTAGAGTGCACAAGGAAGCATGGATTGAAGATGAATCCTAATAAATGTGCATTCGGTGTATCGGCAGGACAATTCTTGGGTTTTATGGTGCATCAGCGGGGCATTGAAATCAGTAGGAAGTCTATTGATGCAATTAACAAGGTGATTGCTCCTGCCAATAAGACTGAATTACAATCTTTGATCGGTAAGATTAATTTCATTAGAAGATTCATATCTAATCTGTCGGGTAAGATCAAAGCTTTCAGCCCATTACTTAGATTGAAAGCTGATCAGGAATTTGTATGGGGAGTTGAACAGCAATTAGCCCTTGATGAAATTAAGAAATATTTATCAAATCCTCCAGTGCTAGTTCCACCTCAACATGGGAAGCCTTTCAGGTTATATTTGTCAGCTGATGATGCAGTTATCGGTTCAGCTCTTATTCAAGAATTTGAAGGGAAAGAACGTGTTATTTATTATTTGAGCAGAAGATTAGTGGATGCTGAGACAAGGTATTCGGCTATCGAGAAATTGTGTCTGTGCCTATACTTTTCTTGTATCAAATTAAGGCATTATTTGTTATCTGCCGAATGTACGGTCATATGCAAAGACGATGTGGTCAAGTATATGTTGTCGATGCCGATATTAAGTGGTAGAATCGGCAAGTGGATTTTAGCATTATCGGAATTTGAACTACGCTACAAATCAACTAAGGCAGTTAAAGGGCAAGTGATGGCTGATTTTGTCACTCAGCATTGTAACACGGTGGATTCTCTGGGGATTGCTCCCTGGACACTTTTCTTCGATGGGTCCACATGTGGTGAAGGAGCAGGTATCGGCATTGTGTTAATTTCACCTCAAGGGAAGAAGTATGAGTTTTCATTGCCGATTGTTGCTACAGCAACAAACAATCAAGCTGAATATCAAGCCTTGATAAAAGGGTTAGAATTGCTGAAGGAGATACGTGCCGATGTTATTGAAATCTTTGGTGATTCTATGCTAGTTATAAATCAATTGGCTGGAAGTTATGAATGCCGAAGTGAAGCTTTGATTTCGTATTATGAAAGGTGTTTGCAATTATTGAAAGGATTTAGAGATTTTCGTCTGGAACATATCTCTCGATTGCATAATGAGGAAGCTAATCGACTAGCTCAGCATGCTTCAGGGTATCAGCCTATTCAGGAAGTGCTAACATCGGCAGTTGATACCGATGACTGGAGGAAAGAGATTGTCGATTATTTAAAGGATCCAGGTAGAAAAGTTGAGAGACGTATAAGGTTCCAAGCTACCAAATATGTGCTCCTCGATGATGAATTATATTATCGAACTATAGATGGAGTTTTACTCAGATGTGTTAACAATGATGAATCGAAAAGCTTGATGGGCGAAATTCATGAAGGAGTATGTGGGGCACATCAATCGGCTTTCAAGATGAAATGGATGATCAGAAGGAATGGGTACTATTGGCCGACTATTCTTGAAGATTGTTTTAAGTATTTTAAAGGATGCCAGGGGTGTCAAAAGTTTGGTAATATTCAAAGAGCGCCTGCATCGGCTATGAATCCTATAATCAAACCATGGCCGTTCCGGGGATGGGCTATTGATCTCATTGGTCAGATTTATCCGCCATCGAGTAAGGGACATAAATTTATCCTGGTTGCTACCGATTATTTTACAAAGTGGGTTGAGGCAATTCCTTTAAAAAAGGTGACATCGGTCAATATGATTGATTTTGTGAAAGAGCATATTGTTTACCGATTTGGTATTCCTCAGACTATCACTACCGATCAGGGCACTATGTTTACATCAGGAGAATTTGATGAGTTTGCTGTGGGTATGGGAATTAAAATTTTAAATTCTTCTCCATATTATGCTCAAGCTAATGGTCAAGCTGAGGCTTCTAACAAAGGGATCATCAAACTCATTAAGCGCAAAATTGAAGAAAATCCTAGGAGGTGGCATACAGTATTAAATGAAGCCTTGTGGTCATATCGGATGTCATGCCATGGTGCAACCAAAGTAACGCCTTATCAGTTAGTATATGGACACGATGCAGTGTTGCCTTGGGAAATTAAGGTTGGCTCTAGACGAATACGTTCTCAAAATCAGCTGACAGCCGATGAGTATAATACTCTTATGAAAGATGAGTTGGAAGATGTGGCGGGTCATCGGTTAAAGGCTTTAGTTAGTATTGAAGAAAATAAGAAAAGAGTAGCTAGATGGTATGACAAGAAGGTGAAAGTAAAAGAGTTTGCCGATGGAGATCTGGTCTGGAAATTGATTTTACCGATTGGGACTAAAAGTTCGAAGTTTGGAAAGTGGTCTCCTAATTGGGAAGGTCCATATCGGATAAATCAGTCTATTCCTGGTAATGCATATATTTTAGAAACCCTCGAAGGGGTTGTGTTTCCCAGAGCGTTAAATGGAAAATATTTAAAGAAATATTACCCTAGTATCTGGACAGATGCATAAGAGTATAAGTGCCGATAACAGTACTATCGGCTGGAATTATGCTAGAGTATCAATGTCTTATAAAGTACCGATACAATAAATAAGATTACACGTTCAGCAAGGATTGGATAGCTAATATCGCACGCAGGCGAATCTGGTCGGCTTCTTCCATTTCCTTGATATCGTCATCGGCAGCACCCTCCACAGGCTTGAGTTTCTTCTTCATGACTAAAGCTTTGCGAGCTTGGATATCTCTTTCTTGCTGAAGGGCTTTGACGGCATTGGGTAGCTGGCTTTCTTCTTGTTGAGCATGAGTTAAGGCTGCATCGATTTCTTTCAATTCAGCCAATAGAGCTGCCTTCCTTGCCGATAGATCCAAGATTTTCTGCTTAAGTGCAGCACCCGAAGTCTGCAAGTTGACGATGCCCTTGTGCTTCTCATCAGCGATTTGTTTCAGTTGTAGCATCTCTCCTTTAAGTTGAGCTTGAGCTGCTCTATCGGCAATGCGCTGAGCAGCCCGTTGATATTGCAGTTGACGGCTTTCTAAATGAGCTGCTGAGAAGAGTATTTCTTCAATATCGGCAGGGACCTGGCCACGAATTGTTTTGAAAATTGCCTTTGCGGGGTCCGAGTCATCTACCAGTTGGGCGGTACTTTGCTGTAGCAAGTTCAGGAGGGTTTCCAACTTGGATTTAGTCTCTGCCGATATTGTTCCCAGTGCAAGGGAAGAACTTGTTTCCTCTCCATCGTCGTCAGAAATGTCAATGGCAAAGGAAAATAGGCTGTTCGGAGAATCTTGTTCCTGAAAGAAAGACAAGGAGATCAGTCAGGGGTAGGTATGAGTATTGTAAAATCAGATAGGTTAATCGGTCTACCTGTTTCAAGGCAATTTCTTGTGCTTGACTGGAGGAAGCAACTTGGAGTATGTCGTGTGGATCGGCTGAGCTTGCCGATGGGATATCCTCTGTGACTTCATCGGTGGTGGGCTCTTGAGGTATGATGACCGATGGCATTGGGGCAGATGTAGGGATCGGCATAGACCTTTGTCGTTTTGGCTGTGCTTCAGTATCTGTTGAAGCTTTGCGCTTTGCTTGGACATCGGCAACGATTGGCTGGGGGGCATCGACACTTGATTGTGAAGCTTGGGCATCTGGTACGTTTGCCGATGTACCCAATTGTTGCTGCAAAACAAGTGTAAGATATGATATTTAACAGGTAAAATGTAAAGTCAAGAAGCTACCTCTGAAGGAGTGGTGCTTGATGTCGGCGGAATTGCCGATGACGATCCCGTAGCAGCTCTTACCCCCTGATGATTAAGGTTAAATATAGTTTGTGATCGGCATAAGTGAAAATAAACAAGGTTGTTACCTTAAAGGCTTTGACCAAGGTTGTAGCAGCGGCCGATGGGGTAGCCCTGGATGTAGCCAATTTGGACTTAGAAGTGGTGGTCTTAGTAAGAATCTTCTGGCGGGTCAAAGCGGCTAAGGTAGGAGCGTTGTAGCCGATCGGCGATGTTGGGGAAACAGGCCGAAGGTTGAAGGGTTTCCCACTTTTGCTCACCGATGGTGCTGGGTTATTAACCTGTTACAAGGGAATCAGTTACTGATAAATGAAAGGAAAAGCAGAAGGGAGTTCAAAGGAAATTTACCGCGTCGTCAGGGATGGCATATTCAGAATCGATCATGTGCCGATATGTGTGAACAGAAGTCGCGAACAGTTGCTCTTTCCACTCTCGCCACCATTGCTTGTATGACTCGGTGATGAAAGAGATTGGTGTCCAGGTGGATATATCGACATCTGCGGTATCGGCATCAGGAGAAAGTTGTACTACCTTGTTCCAGTCTGTTCCGCAAGTGATTGTTTCCCTGGGTTTGATCACATCGGCAAAGCAGAGTTTGATTGGCAGTTGCCCAAAAGCCAATTGGCGGGATACTGCCGATGGGTTGTAAAATTCATATGTAATGTTGGTGTTTTTCCCGCTGCCGAATGTGTTTACTGGAATTGCCCTGGGAGTGATGATAGCCATCATAAGCTCATTATCTTGATTTAGAGTGTCGTCGGCAAAGTTGAAAAGAAGGGGGAATCTGTTTTCTTCGTCGATATAAGGTACCCAGGCCCTATGATCACGAGAGAGACCATTATAGAAGCTTTGAAAGAATCTGCCGATTTGGTCTTCGTTGGCTTCTGTTCCAGGGAGGACGATTATGGCTTCACCAAAATTGAGGGGTGAGCGTGTTGCCGATTCATCATCCCCGAGCACATAATCTTCAGCAATTTCTCGTGGGAATTGTTGAGCAAAAAAGTCCCATTGCAAACGTTTGTGCATATGGGCATTCAGCCACATGTTGATAAACCACCACGGGCCTCCCAGGTTGCCGATGGGTTCGCCAAGCAGAAGCTTCTGAGACACTTGGTGAAGAAGATGATAAGTGGAGCTCAGAAGGTATCGGCCGAGAGGAAACCTTGCGCCATTAGCTAGAAGTTCAGCTGCAGGGAGGAAGGCGTTGGTTGGTCCTACTGATCGACCACAGAAGATAAATTTTTCTAACCACATATTCAGGAATGTGGCATGTTCCCTCTGGCTAGGTGTCCCGGTTTTCTGGTATTCTTGAATGTATCCTGTCCAACCGCCGATGTTACGGGTATTCACTCTATATTCAGGCTTTCTACCATAGATGGAGCCTTCATCGGCAGTTGAGATGTCCAAGCCAGTAAGCATGTGGACATCGGCAAGGGTAGGAGTAGCTGGGCCATGTCCAAACATAAAAGTATTGGTTGTATCTGACCAGAAATAAGCAGCTGCAATTATCATTGATTCATTTTTCTGCATATCGGCAATAGAGAGCCTGATACATTGGTCTAATTTTCGTTCTGCCCAGTATACTTGCATCGAGTTATTAACTCTCAAGTACCAGTCTTTCCACCCCTTGGTGGTTTTGGGCCAAGATCGGAATGTGTCTTTCCACAAATTCAGAGAGAAATTTTGGGCTCTAAAGGGGATTCTGTTAACCTCTGCATTGATCAGATCGGTTGGATCTGGGTTGCCCATTGGTCCGAGGCATTGGACGTGTGGCTGATCGGTTGGGATAATTAATTTGTTGCGCAGTTCCTAAGGTTATAGAATCCAGAGAATAGGAAAAAAGGGAAAAAATCACCAACTGAATGAATTTGCGAAAAGATCAAAGTAAAGGGTAATGGAAGTGGAGCAAACCGCGGGGACGTCGAAGTTGATGGCCATGGTCTTGAGGAAACTTGAAGTTAGCACCGGAGAAGGGTTCTTCTTGGTTGGGGTCGCGTGGTTGTTCGTCGGAGTCGCCGCCGGAGAGAGAAATGCCAAGGATTGGAGGCTGAAGGTAGAAAATGAGGGTTCCGGAGGAATCTATTTATAAGCCGCCCGGAGTAAGGGTATTTTGGACTTATTTCTATGTCGCGCGCATATAGGTCGAGACAGTTCAGAAGGATATGGTAACTGTTCGCACGATAATCAAGGGATTGTACAGATGAGTTGATGGCAAGTAATCATGACTTAGAGGGGATGTCGATACAGGATATTTTAATTCTGAAAATGGCAGCATTATCATGTTAAGATCTTGCCGATGGGTTATTGTTTCGGTATCTTAACCATAATCAAGGCAAGAGTGGTTGGCGATTGTGCGATATTTACTGAAATGCGTGAATCAAGATTAGATTTGATTGGATTTGATAACAGATCAAGTTTTGGCTTGGAGAGTGAGTTACGGTAATCGGGCGAAGGCAAGCGTTATCTGGAGTAAATTTCGGAGCATTAATGGTTTTATACTCCGAAATTGGGGGGCATGTGTTGACACCGTTTTTTGCACATGTCAAAATAATCGGAGTGGACTAATCGGTAAGGGGAAAGTTATTGAATACTTTGATAGCCGATGAAAGCTAGCTTGTATAGATGGTTGCCGATGGCTGGTGGTGGTCGATGGAAAGGTTGACTTGGACTCGGACGTTGCCGATGAGGTTGGAGGTGTTTTTGTCGATGCCGATAAAGGGAGGCTTGAAGACTACTGCCGATGGAACATGGAATATGCCGATGAAGGGAGGCTTGAAGACTACTGCCGATGAAACAAGGAGTATGCCGATGGGAAGGAGGACGGTGAGTTTTCCATCGTAATTAAGGCGGACAGGGAAATAGATAGGAGTTGATTTCCTTTTCTATATTAGTTAGAGTATGATTCGTGTAAGAGTCACGTGTTTCCTTAGATATGGGATTGGTGTCCTAGTTGTGTTCGGTTGTGTCTCTTTAGATCAGGGTATAAATATGGAGTGAGGAGCAATGTAAAAATATATATCAATCAATATCAAAACCAACTTTTACTCCTATTTGCATCTACTTTTCGGCGACTTCGTCAATTTGCATACTTTTTCTTTTTACGAGTTCTCATTGATTCGGCGAGCTGCATCGCTTCAGTGCGATCTTCGGCGATTCTCGAGTTCCGCATGAGCACCTCTTGGCCGTGACTTCCGGGCGTATCGCTGTTGTCAGGACCAAAGTGTTCGTTTCTTCATCCTTGTCGATTAGCAGGTCAAATCGACTGGCACGCTTTGGATATCGATTCGGGTATTAGCCCTTTGTGTTTGCAGATCCACTTTTGCATCAACAGGTGGTCTCCGTCGAAGCCCACAAAAAGCTTGTGCGGCGCTCCGGAGAAGTGCTTGTGAGGGGTACTTGTGCTCGCCCCACGGGAGTCATGAAGAACAACTTTAGTAAAGCATGTCATTGAGCTACCCTCACTCAAGGGGTAGGTTCTTGCGGTGCCCGACGTGTGGGCTTAGCGGGTGATGCTAATTAGCCACCGAACCACCAACTGAGCGGTCGACACAACGGGGACTAGCGTGTTGGCAAACACATGAACCTCGGGAGAAAAATCATTGTGTCAACATTGTTCTTCTCGTTGGTTTGCATCCCCGTTACACAAGCTTGCTATTACTTTCATATACATTAAGCTTGTGTTGTTGCTCTTGTAATTAGTTAGCTTGTGTAGCTTACTAGTTACCTTCTTGCTTGTGTAGCATAGAAGTAGCTCCCTTGCGTGGCTAATTTGGTTTGTGTAACCTTGTTAGTCACATTGCTTAGTTTGTGTAGCTAAGTAATTGTGCTCTCTAATTTGGCATTGGTTGCCTTGTTATTAAGCATTACTAGTGAGGTTCGGTGGCTTTGTGCTTTTGCTTACTAGCATGTATAGGAGCTCCCTTGTTGTTTAAAGTACTAGTGGCATAGGTTTGTGTGATCTTGCTCCTAGAATTGGTTAGGTGAGCTCTAGCTAGCACGACACCTTTGTTGATTAATTAGTATCTTTGGAAGGTGCTATTGAACATAGATAGAGGGGTGTAGTCTTGGCTAGACCGATCGTCTTAATTCCGCACTTGTTTCGGTTAGTCGACGCGATTAATTTTAGAAAAGACTATTCACCCCCCCTCTAGTCACTATCTCGACCCTTTCACCATGCCATGTCGTTGGCGTCGGAAAGGGCGAGGCGACGCTGGTCCTCCCTGGACTGCTGGGGTCCAAGGGAGATGCTGAGCTGGTGCCCAAGCCTCTCATGGTTGAGGCCGATGGAGGGGAGAGATTAGATGGCGGTGTGAGCCAATGCCAACTCTCCTCCCACGGTGATGATGAAGCCTAGGCTCCTGAAGTGCACGTGTGCGCCTAGGACCCAGCTGATGTCGTGGTTAGCCATCCGTGGCCTGATGTGGAACGCGCAAAGGTCCCCTACCTGGCGCGTCAACTGTCAGTGTTTCAAATAAACACCAACTAGTAAATTTATATTTGTTGCGCGTTAGGCCCGGATAGTATACTAAAGGACACAAGGTTTATACTGGTTCGGGCAGAATGTCCCTATGTTCAGTTTGCTACTGCTCGTGTTATTAGCACCGAAAAAGGTTCATAGTAGGGGGTACAAACGGTCGAGAGGGGGACATGTCCTAAGTCTCTGATGGAAGGGTCGAAAGGATGCCAAGAGCTCGGTTGCTGCTTGGTTGTGTGTGTGATGTGTCGTGTGTGGAAATTGATCCATCCCTTTAGTGGGGTACCCTGCCCTCCCTTTTATAGACTAAGGGGGAGCAGGGATTATAGATGAGAGAAAGAGAAAAAAAACCAAAGGTTGAGAAGGTTCTTCGAAGGAGCCAGGTCTTCCTTTTCCCTTGAGTCTGCCCTGCTTGTCGATGTTTTACCACCGATAGCCTACTATGGGGGTACCCGGGACAGTTGTTCGGGCTTTGGCGAATAGCGGAATTCGGCGGTTACGCAAAGAGACTCACGATTTATACTGGTTCAGGCCCTCGACTTGGTCGAGTAATAACCTTACGTCCAGTTTTAGAGTTAGCCTGTTTGCGTTGTATTGCTTTGAGTATTGGGTATGCGTTCTCCTCTCACAATGGGTACCCTCACCAGCCCTTTATAGTCCAGGCGCTGAGAGGCATTGTTTGTGTCCTATTCAAATACAAGGTCAGAGTCCTAAGCTACGCTTCGGGCACCTTTCCTTGTATAGTTTGAGTTGGAGTTTCGGTTTTGCATGTTGCTTTGCTCCGCGTTCTTCTTGGCGATTGGGCTGTAGGCCTTGTTACCAAGGCCTACCTCCCTGCAGTATGGTCTATGGGGGGGCCATAGGGTTCCCCATCGACAAGCCCCCGAGCATTTCATGATTGAGCTTCAAGGGCCGAGTTGTTGTAGTCTTGATCCGGGTCCTTCTTGAAGTGAAATCTTGAGATGGTCTTCTTTGATTCTTCTTTTGGCTGATTGTGCACTTT